>NW_005871227.1:2149285-2336962 GCF_000147115.1 Myotis lucifugus | reverse complement strand
GAGGTTTTGAGTAGCAGGATGGGGATAAGTGCTAAGGTGTAGTGCACATGAGGGAAGCTTGTATGTTTCGTGTTGAATGTTGCATGTTTTAAGGTTAATGTGTCACGATGCTGGAAGATAAAGACAAGCCTACCTGGGACCATACCAGTGATACGGGAGAGGGGAGAGGGGAGAGGGGAGAGGGGAGAGGGGAGAGGGAGAGCGAGAGGGAGAGGAACATCAATCGGTTGCCTTCTGCATGCATGACTACCTGTTATCAGGTACTGTACTATATACCTTCTATGTATAAACTCATATAAAGCCCTTAAGCCCTTGTTTCCCATGTCTGCAGTGGGGCTATGGTTACATGCCCAGCTGCCTGAGATCAGACAGGCCAATCTGAGTCCAGAAGTCCTGCTCTTCACCATGTACTACAACAACCATTTCTGAGCCGGGTGTTTTCATTCCCAACTGTCTCACCCGGACCTGGCTGTTCATCCTTGTGAATCAGAGATGCTTGGGAAAAAATCTATTGTGCTGAGCTTGCCAGCAAGGATTTCCAATAAGTCCACTAATGAAAATATCTAAACAAAAACATGCTTTATTTTTTAATGAGAAGGGAATCAATTAATGAATGAATGAATTCAAAACGTATGTCAATTACACGACTAACTAAGCCACAAGCCAAAATGCAATAAGTATACTCATAGGTCATTTTAACATCTACAAAACTCTTCTATGAATCTGTTCCGTAACAAACACAGAGTAGCTCCCTCTTTTTTGCAAGGGATTTGTTCTAAGAAACCACAATGGAGGCCTAAAACAACGAAGAGCAGCAAACCCTACAGGTACTATGCTTTTTCTTATACCTGCATCCCTATGATAAAGTTTAACTTATAAAGTAGGCAATTTCACAGATAGAATATTTGTTCTTACCATTGATCCTATTCACCACATATATTTTTTCTTCCCTTATTAACACATTGCAGACCAGTAGTTTTATTGCTAGCTTTACCCAGTGGCCAGATAAGTTTGTATTGAACAAATACAAAAAACAAAAACGTTTTACATAAATGCTAAAGGCACGCTTTAAAATGAAATACCCATTGCATTTTGCAGTTATTTATTACATGTTCTTACAAGCTAATATCTTTTTAAAGTATGACACTTTGTAAAACACTGTGTAATAACACAAAACATGAGAATTCTCGTGATCCACCCGCAATGTGTTAAGAACTTTAACCTTTTCATGTAAAGGAAGCACCTTATGGCTTCTCTTTGGCATAGCCAAATGACCAGCGTCACTACCCTTGCACTTGGGGCCTTTATTAAGCCCAGTAAGGATGACTTGAACATAAGCGCTGTGATACTGCAACAGTTGTCCTGACAACCAACTACTGACTAAGGACCGCTGCATATACAGAGTGCGGATACGCTGGACAAAGGGCTGGTTCATGCCCTGGAAGGGACTCAATAGCATAGGACTTCATTACACTACACAGAACTGTGTCATTTAGAACTTAAAGTTGTCTATTTCTGGAATTTTCCATTTAATATTTCGGGACCATGCTTGACTGCAGGTAGCTGAAACCTTGGAAAATGAAACCGTCAAAAAGCAGGACTATTGTACACAAGGGATAGTAACTACACCAAAGGATGGTAATGAATCATTCTGTAATCCACAGCGGTGATTCCAAAAGACTGCTTAAAAACAATGCTTAAATTTGGATTATGCAGAACCAGGAGCAAAGAGGACTGTTTAACGTAAGAAAAAGAAGTGTGAATAGTAAAAGTAAATATTATATTAACATGGAGTATTTGCCCAGGTGATGCCTTTTTAAATTAGCTAAAATCAGAGGGGGAAAATACACATAATTGTACATATACACATATGCATTTTCAAATGAGAAATATAATTTTATTACATTCAAATGCATATAATCTTTAGATGCAAGTTAACGGTCAATTTGAGAACAGGAGTAAAATTCTTTGTAATTGGCACATTATGTCATTGACCTTTGCAAACACAGCAACTCTGTTGCCTATTTGTCAATGCACTCTTGAAAAGTGTTTGAAACTAGCTTATTTCTCTTATGCCAAAAGGAATGTGAGTTGAGAGTCCTGCCTTGACCTTTGCAATTCTGGATTCATCACTCACAAACCTTTGGAGACACTTGCTTCAGGCTTCGAATGTGTATTGAGGACTGAGTGAACCTTTTATTCCATAACAATAAACCATAAGCCCTTTCTTGGTCCTGGTAAAATAGTGTCCAGATTTAAAATAGCAACTAAAGTAAGAGTTGGTACTATATCATTCCTTTCTCCACGGACCATTAAGAGTTTTCTGGCTACAATTTTGTCTAGTTAAGAAAAGTGGTCTCTAGGTATTGAAAGGCAAGAGAACAAAACAAAACCAAATCCTAAATGTCACCCTCATCGAAATTCCTGCTGTTATTCTTTTTTTAAAATTTATTTTATTATTGAAAGTATTACAACTGTCCCCTTCCCCCCTCTCCCACCCCAACCCAGGCCTTCACTGCACTGTCTATATCAATGGGTCATGCATATATGCATACAAATTCTTTGGTTAATCATAACACAGCTTGAGTAGCCCTGTCACAAGAAATACATCATTTAATGAAGCATGCTTTTTTGTGTATTTGATCATACCAATTAGGAATGGAAAGATATATAGATTAGTAATGTCTCACTTAAAATGAAAAAAGAAAGTTGAAATAATGAAAACTTTAAAAAAATATATATATATATTTCAGAGAAAAAGGGAGAGGTAGGGAGATACAGAAACATAAGTGATGAGAGGGAATCATTGATCGGCTGTCTCCTGCACACTCCCTACTGGGGATCAAGCCTGCAACCCGGGCAGGTGCCCTGATGGGAAATCAAATCTTGACCTCCTGGTTCATAGGTCAATGCTCAACCACTAAGCCACGCAGGCTGGGCTGCAGTTATCATTATTTTATTCTGAGTAGCATGATTCTTTCCCTCCCCTAAAGGGATCTGACCTCCTGACCATCTTTGTATCCCTGGAACTGAACACAAGACTTAGCGTATTATTGGTATTCAAGACGTGCCTGTAGAATTATCAGACGATCGCATGCACTAAAATCACAGAATTTAAGCCTGATTGTCACCCGAGGCTTTTCAGGGATAAAAATGTGAGCTTTCAGCTTCTAGTGCAATAATTGTAATGTCAGGACACAGCTCCAAGGTTAGATCCCACGCCAAGCCCAGAGGGAGCGGTCCAGATAGGAAACAGCGCTGAGAGGATGCCCTGCTGGAAATATTTTGAATTTCTTAACATTAATATTAACTATCCAGCCATCTTTTGCATTAAAACCCACAGCCACGGGGAAGGGATAATTATGGATGGATGGGGCATGAGATGACATTATTGATGAGGATGCTCCAACATTCTGCAGGCTACCTTGGGAAGAGTCAAAAGCAGAGCCGTTGTGCCTTAAACAAGCATGATAAGTGTGAATGCAGGATATAGTTCTCCTATTTGGAATGCATGAGCAAGCTTTAAGATGTTTATGGATGACACTGAACTAGAAAAGTACAGTCATCATATGATTTCATATGAAATAAATGAACCTACACATTTTCATTAAATCTCCGTTAAACCCAAGTACAGCTTTATGTAGATGAATTCTGAGTGGAGAAGTTTAGTAGTGATGAATGGCTGTGGCATGTCACTGAAAATACACAGGGTGGGGCAAAAGTAGGCTTATAGTTGTTCATATGAAAAATAATAAAATGTTTGATAAATAATAATAATAATACAAGAATAAATTCTGTGTTTTTATGTATTTATAACTGTAAACCTACTTTTGCCCCACCCTGTATAATGAAGATCCGGGGATAAAAGTATATACTAGTAGTCAGGTAGGCTATAATACGGCAAACAAATATTCGGATTGATCACTACTTTCATCCATATAGAGCAAACTTATAAATATCGACGTGACTATGTGTGCGACTGGTATATATATATATATATATATATATATATATATATATATTATTTCAGAGAGGAAGGGCAAGGGAGAGAGAGATAGAAACATCAATGATGAGCGAGAATCATTGATCGGCTGCCTCCTGCATGCCCCCTTCTGGGGATCGAGCCTGCAACCTGGGCATGAGCCCTGACTGGGAATTGAACCGTGACCTCCTGGTTCATAGGTTGATGCTCAACCACTAAACCACACTGGTTGGGCTTCCATATATATTTTAAAAGCTGTTCCTGGATTTTAGCAATGTAGCATCAAGACTGGAAACAGACATTTAAATGTCCTCACCTTCATCTTTTCCCAGATCAGGGAATTCATACTTGGATACCTTTGATCAGAGAGGAAGGAAAGATACTCATTTTTCTTAGACAGTGACATAATTTTCTTTCTAGATCTATTTCCTATGAGTTCAACTATTTCTTTTTCTCTTTGGTTCTATTGTTAACATCTATTGGGTACCTAGCATATGTCAGACACTTCATTGCGGACTAAAGCCACATAAGTAATCAAGACACATCTTTACTCCTCCAGTGGACTGTGGTGGATGAATACATGAAATACAGCATCATAGATACATGTTAATCTGTATAGGAGATAGTGGAGAACATGGATCATTGTTCTTTCGAGGGGGAACCTCAGGAGGGTGAGACGGTAGGTGTTGTGATGGTTCTCAGCACAAGCTCTGGAATCATACTTTCTGGGTTCAAATTCTAGACCCACCAATAGTCGCTGCATCCTCCCAAAGAAACAAATCCTCCTAGTGACTCAGTGCCTTTATCTCTAAAATGGGGGCAATAGTAAAACTTACCTCAGAGGTGTACGGTGTAAAGAAGTTAAATAATATATATATGACTTAAAGCAGTGTCCATTGCATTATAAATACTTAAAGCAGGTTAGCTCTAATTTTGTATATTTCCCTGGTAAGAGAAGAAAATGGCACTTCTGATTTATAAGCAATGAGAGAACCATGGAGTTGTAAGGCATTCAGATAAACAGTTATTTGGTGCTGAAAATGAAAACAATAACTACCAACAGGTATTGAACATTTAACATTGTCACATGCCGTGTTCCATTGCTTTATTTAATTCTCACAACTAGGGCTAGTAGAGAAGGTTTGCCAAAACATCACTGACTTTTTAACAAGAGGGAAAACACTGGATTTCTCACAATTCTGTCAGGGAGAGGATTATGTGGTTGGCAAGAGTAATGTGAGAAATCATTTAGCATGGGAATGGTGGCTGCCTCCCAAATAGGCCTGTTCAAGTAGGAATGGATCATCACTCTATTGGTATTTAATGAAGATGGGTCCAGTTCATTAGAAGGCTATTGTCTTGCTGAGTGGGATGGGCTAGTGTGGAAGTCCAGAGCTTCCCTGCTCAGGACTGCCACCAGGGGTCCTACTCTGCTGATCACTTCCAATGTCCTGCTCTGTCTCTAAATAAAGATTGAATTAAAAATTCATTTAGGGCCTAGCCAGTTGGGATCAGTGGATGGAGCTAGAGCTTCAGCCTGCAGACTAAAGAGTCTTGGGTTTGATTCCAGTCAAGGGCATGTACCTCAGTGGCAGGGCTGATCCCCAGCCCTGTGTGGGAGGCAGCCAATCAATGTGTCTCTCTCACATCAATGATGTTTCTCTGTCTCTCCCACTCCCTTCCACTCTCTCTATAAATCTGTAGAAAAAATATCCTCGGGTGAGGATTAACAACCACCACAAAAATTCATGTAGGAACATATGAAGAACTTCAGGGTTGTCTAATTCCCTTGCCCATGTTCTTAACTACTAACTAATATTATCTTTTATTACATTACTAGAGGCCCGGTGCACAAAATTCATGCAGGGGGTGGGGGGGAGGCAGGGAAAAGGTCCCTCAGCCCGGCCTGCACCCTCTTGCTGGTTCCTAACCGCTCGCCTGCCTGCCTGCCTGCCTGCCTAATCGCCCCTAACCACTCTGCCTGAGTGATGCCCCTAACCACCTCTGCCTTGGACCCCGCACCTGGGACCCGGGCTTCCCTCCCTCTGGCTGGAGCCCACACCCGGGACCCGGGCTTCCCTCCCTCTGGCCTGCCGCAGGCACCCGGGACCAGGACCACAGGTGGCTTCCCTGCCTCTGGGCCAGGCCCCGGCTTTATCTGGAAGGACTTCGGACATCTGGAAGACATCGATCCAGTCTAATTAGCATATTACCCTTTTATTAGTATAGATTGTATTATTTTAAAGTGGGTTTAAAATTTGGATGCAGACTGGGGTCACCTTCTCTGGGAGATTCTGTAACCGACCAATGCCCAGGCGCCATTTCCCTATATTCTGAATTAGTAGTTGGTGGTGCGGCCCAGGAACTGGTGTTTTTAAAGCCTTTTGGGTAATTATAATGTTTACTCAAAATAAAACCATTGTTATGCTGGAGCAGTGATTTTCCAAGTGCAATCAATGAGTTGTCTCCATGAAATTTGAATGTTTAGCTAGCATATTTATGCAGGTATAACTTTATAAATTTTTTAAATGGATTTTAGAGAGAGGAAAAGAGAGGTAGAAACATCTCAATGATGAGAGAATCATTGATCTGCTGCCTCCTACATGCCTCCTACTGGGGATGGAGTCCACAACCCGGATATGTGCCCTGACCAGGAATCGAACCGTTATCTCTTAGTTCATGGGTCAATGCTCAACCACTTAGCCACTGGCCGAGCGACACGGTGGAACTTTAAAACATGGTTATGGACTTACAGTTCTCAAAGACTTGGGGCAAAAGAACAAGAAGGAGCTATTTACCATGGCATGTTTTGTGTGTGGAAAAGAGCTTGGATTTGTTCCCGAGGACAAACGGAAACCGTTGAAGGACACTAGGACATGCTCAGGTTCATGTTTGAGAAGGAATCAAATTGGCCAATTTGATATACAGGTCAAATGAGCGATGAGGTGTCTCAAAGTGGGACATCAGGGACCAAAAACCATCTTTCTGCTTACTGCCATATCTGATCCCACCCCCACCCCCGTCCCTCAATACACACACCATTTTTCAGACCTTGGACAATCCATAGAAGCTGCAGAAGACAGTGACAAGCAAACACGTTATGGTCAAATATTTCAAGAATAAATTTTTAAAAAATCACAGCATTTCAGTGTGGAAACAGGATCCACAATATCATCTATTTTCAATCACTCCATAAAGGTAGAACTTTCTTCACAATACCTGTACGGCAAGCATCTCAAACTCATGACCCGCGGGCCGCATGCCTTGTTTATTTGGCCTGTGTTAGCCTTTGAGTTTGACATGCTTGCTGTTCGGGGACCTAGATATCCTCTCCCAACTAATCAAGCATTAGGTGTAAGCTGCAATTCCTATGCCGTGAACTGCTTACCTCCCTAAGTAAAAATGCTCCTACGGACACTGAACCCAGGAGTCCTGAGTCGGAGACTGAACATCTAATAGTGTTTCCTTTTATCAAGGGTACACCTGTTCCTAATTGCTTTCTTTATTTCTATTTATTTGCAGCCTGGAGAAATGCAGGGAGGATTAATTACAGGAGTTAATATTTCCATTTGAAAGGAGATGATACCCTGTAAGTACTAAATATTATTAAATTTAATGGAATTAAATTGGTCTAAAAGAGACAAATGGTACAATTCCGTATTTCATTGACTCCCTGGAAAACTACAACACCCCACATTGCGTCATTATGATAAAGTAATGGAGTTTTTTCTTTTTTAATTCCCCAAGAAATATAAGAGAATTTCATGGAGTGTATTTCTCACTGATGCCCACTGAAGCACAGATCCATATAGCTGTAGACGAGGTGATAAGGAATGAATTCATTGCTATTATCCCAAATGGCACTTATATTACAATATACATGATTTCCATGTTCTTACCAATCATTTCGGAGCTGAAGTAGTTAGTTCATTCGGGGAGAAGAATGCCATAAAATTGCAAGTATTTACCCCGCGCAGTGAGGTATTAATGAGGTGCCTCCCCCTCCACACTTCTGTTGGCATCTCTTTGACTAAAGGAGGTAGGTACATATTCCCGTTTTCTGTGCTGTTCTACTTCACAGAACCAGAGGCTCTGGGCCTTGGCCACATCTCTAAGAACCCAAATAAGCCTCCTCATGCCGGTGTCAGTGAACAATACATATGAGGAGTAATATTAAAATATCAGGTGTCCCGCCAGCTTGGCTCAGTGGTTGAGCACCAAGCTATGCACCAGGAGGTCACGGTTTGATTCCTGGCCAGGGCACATGCCCGGGTTGCGAGCTCGATCCCTGTGCAGGAGGCAGCCAATCAATGATTCTCTCTCATCATTGATGTTTCTCTCTTTCTCTCTCCCTTCCTCTCTGAAATCAATAAAAATAAAAATAAACATAAGGTAATGGCCAATCCACTGTTAAACTTGGAATAAAAACATGAAATGCATTTGCCTGGTATTCTCTTTTTGACAATCACAGGTGAACAAAATCCTTCAAGTGTCCAAAGATCACCATCTCCAAGGGGTTTTCCTCCTCCAAGATGTTTTCATTTTGAAGGGATTTTGTAGAAAAGAGGCAGGACTGCTGAATCGAGGTCAAGCATGAAGTAGGCTGTTTGTGCATTGGATTCTGAGGTCTAGGTACCACGTGTGTGTGACCGTAAGCTATTTGCTCACCGGAAAATGGGATAATGCTAGTTCAGTTCTCCTTGGGGTTGTTGGTGAAGACTGAGTGAGATCATATGCATAGAATGTTTAGCATTGTGCCAGCTACTTAGTAAGCAATGAGTAAATGTTAACCATTATAGTATTACCTGCCACTGGACCATACAAACATTTCCTCCGTCACTCGGAAAAAAGGAAGCCAAGAAAGATGAGGGAATCAACAAAGGTCTCGTGCAGGGGAGGACTGATCGGCTGGCTCTTTAGATTCTGGGTTTCTCTATTCCTGGAAGTGAGCTTTGGAATCTTTCTTCAAGATGTTGTATTGGTATTGAGTCCAGAATGATGAAGGGTTAAAAAAATGTTCCCATTCATCACAACAATTTAACTAGTTTCTAATAGCAGTTAAGTCACACATGTGAATTCAGGGAATGTTAACCAACAAAATATGGCTTCCCCATCTCAAGGAGAAAAGGCACTTTTGGTTTGTGGGTTGTTGTTTTTTTTAATTTTTAAAAGGATGTTTTTATTGACTTTTTAGAGAGAGAGGAAGGGAGAGGGAGAGAGAGATGGAAATATCGATGAGAGAGAACATTGATTGGCTGCCTCTTACACGCCCCTCACTGGGGATTGATTCTGAAACCCGGGCATATGCCCTGACCGGGAATGAAACTGGTGACCTCTTCATACATGGGTCCATGCTCAACCACTGAGCCACACTGGCAAGGAGAAAAAACGGTTTTTTTGGGAAAAGTTTATTGTTACCTCCTCCCCCTCTCCCCCATAAAAAAGATGTCTGAGTCTTCTAGATTTATGAAGGTATAGATGTGTAGACATCATTCTAAATTCAAATAAACTATCTTTGGCAATGGGGAAGTATTATTTTCCCTCCTTTGCAGATATGAGTCTGACAGCTAAATTTAATTCATGCCATCATTGGGTACATTTCCATCAGGTGATTTTTATGGGGATGTTTGAAGAATCCAGCTACTTATTTCATAATGTGACATTATAATTTATTAGCATTCCAATTAAAAACATAATTTATCTATAACCTTCAAGCTTACTATTTATATTGCACTTTCCTAGTAGCGAATAAATCACTTGTAATTGACTTTAATACCAAAAAGCTAAATACCAAGCCCCACCATAATCAGAAAATGATGGGCTAGGCAAATAGATTGCCTCTCCTGCTACATATAAAGTGAAAGAGGCTAGAGGTTGAGCAATTTGGAGAAAGATGTAAAACCACGTCATAAATACCTGTCACTAACCAAATATCTGCCATTTCCGGGGACATACACATGAGAAACATGAGTTGTTACCATGCATAGATAAGAAGCTGAGACGCAAAAGAGTTTGAGAAGCGTGGGCAAGAGCACAGAGACTCAAGTGATGAGATCGGGATTCAATCAGATCTTCTCTTCCAACCGGAAATAAAAGAGGCCAATTCCCTTGCTGGACATAGCTCCTATTAATTCACTAATTTTACCGCATCACAACCATAAGCATTAAAGAGAAAACACACATCAGCCTCTTCCTGGAAATTCATAGATTGCTGGTGTGTTGTTGTTGTTTTTTGTTTTGTTTTCAAATGAGGAATATATTAAAAATAAGACACATAACTCTTCTCTCCTTTTACATCTTTCTCATGCCCAACAGTGCACATCAACTTAAATGAGTCACCGCAGGATCCCTCATACTGTTCTCCTTACGCCATCTAATATTTATTTGCACATGAAAGATCTCATTACTGGCTTGAATTGGCTTCTGAATATGTGTGCTCCTCACCAGGGCCAGAGTTTACATCCTTGCTGGGGCAAGCTGTGCTAATGGCTTGTTTTACCTTTAAAAAAAGGCCCAGAGCTGGGGCTGGAATCCCTAAAATCTCTGTGGGTCTGATGTCACATGACGGGTTCAACATCAACTTCTGGGCAAGAAGATGCCACATGGGACACACCCAGAAAGGCCCTCTGCCCTGTCTTTGCCTATCGTTCAGGAATTACAAATTCAAGCTTTAAAGAGTCTCAGATCTTAAGGATGAGCGAAACAAACACGTGCAAAACGGTGATCATAAAAATAATATCAGGAACCACACTAACGAGGAGAAACATGTGGGAAGATATGGGAATCACAGCTAAGTATATTAATAGTGTATCATTTTACAGGCCCACAGAATTCAATCATGTTGACCTTGACAAAGAAAAATATATAGTAATTTTACAGTAATGTGACACTGTTTTCAAATAGTTATGTCATAACCTGCAAGAAAAATAAGCCGTTGAGGCAGACTGCATTCATCTTTGCTTCTCATTTTATTCATGTGCACAAGACAGTTTTGGTTGTATGGTGACTTTCCAGAGAGGTGACCTAGAAATATGGCTCATGCCTTTTATTACTATTTTTTTTCCTTTTTTAGGAAGTTAAGATTTCTTCAAAGAGTGCCTTCAAATAGCTCCTGCTTTGACTCAAAGTGATTTTAATTAAAATAACAGAAATTAAAACAAAGAGTCATATTCTCCTTGAAACACTTCCTTTTTCTTCTTTTTTTAAAATTTTTAGAGAGAGAGAAAAGGAGAGGGAAGGAGAGATAAAAACATTGATGAAAGAGCAACATCTATCAGCTGCCTCTTGCATACCTACTGGGGATCGAGCCTGCAACCCAGACATATGCCCTGACTGGGAATTAAACAAGTGACCTTTAGGTTCATGGTCGATGATCAACCACTGAACCACACCGGCCAGGCTCTTCCTTTTACTTGACGCCCAGACTATTTCACTTTCCAGGCTCCTACACATAGGTTTATTTCCATAGAGACATGCTGAATACAAAGGGCTGAAATAAATGAGTAACTGTTAACATAAAATAATAGAACATTTTAATAAAAATATTTTTTTCTTGAACATTAACTTACCAGGCTCTGAATAACTGCACAATTAATAATCACAAAGCAAATAAACCTATTTTTCTTGTTCTCTGAAAGCCAAATATTTCCTGTTGTGCACACCAAACAAGTAAGTGCAAGACTAATGCTGTGGCAATTGGCTGCTAAAATATTCGCTGCTAGTATTAGTGGAGAGAAATGGTGCACCTGCGTGTAAGAATGCAACATGATGATAGCAATTATGCATTAGCAAACGTTGTAGTTTGTTATTAATAATCCTATATAATAAAAGGGTAATATGCATACTGACCCTAACAGCAGAACAACTAGGAATGACTGGTCACTATGACACACACTGACCACCAGGGGGCAGATGCTCAATGCAGGAGCTGCCCCCTGGTGGTCAGTGCGCTCCCACAGGGGGAGCTCTGCTCAGCCACAAGCCAGGCTGATGGCTGCCAGTATAGCAGTGGTGGTGGGAGCCTCTCCTGCCTCCTCAGCAGCGCTAAGGATGTCTGACTGCAGCTTAGGCCTGCTTCCCGTTGGCAAGTGGACATCCCCCAAAGGCTGCCGGGCTGCCAGAGGGATGTCTGACTGCTAGCTTGGGCCCGATTCCCCAGGGAGAGGGCCTCCGCCAGCAGGTGGACATCCTCTGAGGGGTCCCAGACTGCAAGAGGGCATAGGCCAGGCTGAGGGACCCCCCGAGTGCACAAATTTTTGTGCACCAGGCCTCTAGTTATGTATAACAGGATACTGTAAAAATTAAGTTACAGAATTTTTTTAAAACGTTTCTTACATACCGTTATATTGGCTGGGCCACAAAAATATTCATTGTGGGCTGCATGTGAGTTTGAAATGCTTGCTCTAGACCAGCGGTTCTCAACCCGTGGGTCGCGACCCCTTTGGCAGTCGAACGACCCTTTCACAGGGGTCGCCTAACACCATCCTACATATCAGATATTTACATTACGATTCATAACAGTAGCAACATTACAGTGATGAAGTAGCAACAAAAATAATTTTATGGTTGGGTCACAACATGAGGAACTGTATTTAAAGGGCCAGAGGGTTGAGAACCTCTGCTCTAGACACTTCAGAAAGATCAAGTTCAAGGAATCTCTTCTATCCTTTCATTTGGGATTCAGGATAGGTGTCTACAGACTGATTTCATGTCAACATGGTACAGAGCTTTCGATACAGTGGCCATTCTGCTCTAAGTCAACACTAGTTGCTCACATGAACACCAAAATGGATTTATTCAGACACACAAGGTATTCATTAGATGTTTCCTGAAAGGCTGTTTATTTTATTTTCTATGTATTGTGTTGAGTTTGGAAAAACATCAATATAATTGAGACACAGCCCCCTTTTCTTCTATCTCATTATCTAATGGAGATGGTAGAACCATAAATAACACTATTTAATAAAATTATATCACGCGGCGAATTATGGAGCCCCTGGCTGAACATCAGAGAAGGTTTCATTTATAGAAGTGAATGCCTGATCTGAGTCTCCAAGCAACAGAAGAGTTAGGTGAGAACCGCGGGAAATGGAATCAATGATGGTACCAACTAAAGAAGTGCGTTAAGTTACCAAAGCATGGGGAGGAAGACTCTAAGTGAAAGGGCGAGGGCTACGCCCTCCATCTTGCCCCGAATCCTCCATTTTTGGGCAGAGCCATGTGCTCAGCAAGGAGCTTCTTCCCGGAAGAAGCCCAAGCCTCTGCTAGCCACACCTAGGATTTCTTTAAACTAACCAATGATAATCAAGGGAAGTGCGCACCATAGATATGACCACATCCTGTGTAACAAGACACCGACTTGCGCCTGGCCAATCAGCAGGGCCACAGTCCTCTCTCCTCCCCTTACTATAAAACCTCTCTCCCCAGAGGGCTGGCTCTTTCTCTCTGCCACTTGCCGCTGCATCGGTAAGGAGGGTAGGGGAGCCAAACCCGGGTTTGAATAAAGATTCTTATGCTTTTGCATCGGACACGGCTGGCTCCCTGGTGTGTTCTCTTGGGGATCCTGAAATCTGGGCATAACACTAAGTAGACAGGAGGAGACACTCAACATAAGCAGCACAGCATCACGGGAAGGAGCAGGTGCTCTGACATCAGGCAGGACTGGGTTTGCATCCCAGCGTCACTGTGTATGAAGTGTGTGTCTTTGGGAACTTACTGTCTCCTTCTACAGATGAGAACCATGAAGGCTTTGAGAGCATTGCTCATCAGCTCAGAAAAGCACTGTGAGGTCCCATGGAGACAATAAGTGTAAAGCATGAAATGCCCCATATCCCAGCACCGGAGTGCCCGTGAGATGTTTGCAGCACTCAGCTGAAAGGCAGAGAGGAAGAAGAAGGGAGTTAAAGAGGCTGACTGTTGATTAGCATAGAATCTGTCATTCTTGCTGGCTTTGCATTAAAATATTAAATAAACAAAACACCTCTCCTCTAAGGGTTCTCAATTCTTTCTTAACACTGCTGGAAGAGGGGCCATGGATAAGCAGAACAGCAGCTGAGTATTACCTGATTAGTTGTGTCACCTTTTCCAAATTAGTTAAGTCTTCCCTCCTCCTTTTAAAACAGGAGTAATGTCGGTGATTAATTTATTAGGTGTTGTGAGGATTAAATTAATTAAATGCATGGGAAGGACTTATTAAAAGACACTGATATCTACAAATGCACAAAAAATAGGAGCAACGTGCCACAGTGGCTCTGATTTCCTCATCTCCTAAACAAGACTTCCCAGATTCAGGGAGTCTGTCAATAATCCCCAAACAGAAATTAAAGTGAAAAGTGACCTATATTGTATATAACATGTAGAATTAAAGTCCTACTCATGATAAAGGGAAGACAATAGAAAATGTGGTCCGCCCCAGCTGGTGTGGCTCAGCGGATAGAGTGTTAGCCTGCAGACTGAAGGGTCCCAGGTTCGATTCCAGTCAAGGACAGATGCCCGGGTTGCGAGCTCGGTCCCCAGGGAGGGGCGTGCAGGAGGCAGCCGGTCAGTGATTCTCTGTCATCACTGAAGTTCCTATTTCTCTATCTCTCTCCCTTCCTCTCTGAAATCAGTAAAAATATATTAAAAAAAGAAAGGAAATGTGGTCCAAAATCTAAGAAAATAGGTTCAAAGAGACTGCAAGTTCATCGGATTTATTACAACGGAGGATGGGATATTGTTGTCCATTAGGGAGAAATCTGGCTTTTGAGTCTGACAATCTGGGTTTGAATTGAGTTTTTACGCCTATAAACTGTGCGATATTAGCAGTTGCTTAAGCTTGCTGAGCCTCTTTTAGATTGTTTTTAAAGAAGACACGCGAACACCCCGCTGGGAGGACCCTGGTGGAGATGAAATGCAATAGGACATGAGATGTGCTCTGTGGCTGCTGATAAAATTTGCATCTAAGTGGTCACAAAGTCAATTTCTCCATTAACACGTGTCCCTGCTTAGAGAAAGGCAGCAGGTGGCAGGGAACTCAGGCTTCCATCGGTCCTGCCAAAAAGCCAATTTCCTTGTGTGCCTAGATGCATGTTCAAAGTCAGGGATTCACATTTATCCACCCTGACATGCCATCAGTCTTACCCCCAAAGGTCACCTAAACTCACAGACAATGTCGGGCTTTGGGAAGCTCTCCATTAAAAGGTTAGCTGTGAAGTCTGTTTGTTTAAGAGTTGAGAACTGGAGCCCTCACTGGGTTGGCTTAATGGTTAGAACATCGGCCTGTGGACTGAAAGGTCACGGGTTCGACTCTGGTCAAGGGCATGTGCCTAGGTTGCAGGCTCCATCCTCAACCCTGGTGGGTATGTGCTGGGGGGGGGCAACCAATCAGTGTTTCTCTTTCACATCAATGTTTCTCTATGTCTCTCCCCCTTCCACTCTCTGAAAATCAATGGTAAAAATATCCTCAGGTGAGGATTAACAAGAAAAGAAAAAGAAAAAGAAAAAGAAAAGAAAAAGAAAAGGAAAGAAAAGAAAAGAGTTAACTGGAGGAGGAGGCATAGAGAAGAGCAGAAAGTTGAGGAGGCCTCACACCTTCTTTAGGAATCCCAAACTCGGGGAGTCATTTGCAAAGGTGGAGACACTAGCTTCAAGAAAAGTAGCTATTCCAGGACACTGAGGAGAAATTAGCAACAACCAGCTGGTGTGAAGCGAGAGAAATATGCTGTTCAAAGGTGGAGGAGCAAGCTGTTTACAGAGAACCAGCTTCCAACAGCTTTCTCAGGCTCCGTGGATTCTTTTGTTTTGTTTTGTTGTTTCATTATTTCCTCCTATTTTTCTTCTCTACCCTTTGGAAGCTGTAGAATGAATGGCTGTGAAATGTGAAAAGAAATGTGTCTGAGTCAAAGGAGGCTTTGTGATTTCACTTCATTTTAATAAATCGTAGGCAGAATGGATTTCGGCATCTTCAAAATTACTGTCAAAGGCATCTACAAATCTGAGACCATTTCCCTACTTTAAAGCGTCTACCACCTACAGTGCAGCCCTACGACCCCCCCTCCCCTACATACACACACGAAAGATGAATCTTCCCCCCATAGAAATGGCTGCCCCACTGTTTGGGGGAAGATTGCAAGGGGTTCTCTCTGTTACTGTGTAGAAACTTCATCTATTTAATATGACCTGTTCTTCTTTCTTTCTTTTTTTAAATTTTTTATTCAAACTGGCCTCATCCAGTGTCCTGACTCACATACCTCTCTCTCCCTTGCACGTCCACACTCTTAATCATTAAGCCCTGAGAACAATGAGGTTCTGATCAGCAATAAATAATCGCAGGAACAAAGTCTCAGGTCTCTTGAGCACAGAGACAGAGTTTTGGCCAAACCAGAGATAACATTTAGACTTCAGTTGTGTTTCACCTCCAAAACAGCCCCACCTATGATGGCCTTGTGCTACCAGACAAAGCAACCCCATGGCTGACATCAGGACCAGACTCAATGATCAAGGACCACATATCCTAGCACTGGCCAATCAGTAAAGACCATGACCCTGACCGTGACCATGGTGAATGATTTTCCCCCCATATAACCCATCCCCTAGAAGCCATCAGGAGCCAGGTCCTTGAGCATTAGCTCACCTGTGTTCCGGGAGGGGACCACTTCCTCAGCCTCTAACACTTTCTTTGCTGCAAGCTCCTGTTCATGTCTTTTTTTCTTTTTCTTTTGTTTGTTTTACAATTTATGTCTCTTTTATCCATTCATGTGACTTACAGTCCGCGGTATAAAATAGACATTCAGTAAATACATGGTTGGATGAATGAACATATTTCAATATGTAATGCCAGGAATTCGTTATATTAGCAGATGCCATGAGGTAGTCAGATGCTTATAAATCCATATAGAACAGTGGTCTCAGGCCAGGATACACAGGAAAAATACCTGTTAGGCTGTCTGGGCTTTGATGCTTTAGGCAAATGGACCCTGTTAGTATGGTAACATCTCTAGTGATACTTTTGCTTCTTTTGGTCTAACATCTACCCAAAAAAATAAACTGCTGAAGATCCCACAAAAAGTTTGAACATGATTGGGAACTGTTTCTTTAATCCATGGTAAGTGAAAATTGTAACTACAAGAAATTATGGAAAACACTAGAATGGGAAATTGTACCCTTCATGGTGCCTAGTAGAATCCTAAAGAAAGCATTGCATTCAATATTTTTATTTATAGTATTCCCAGACAGGCAATTTAGGGGAAAAAAATAAATTTCAGAATCAGGTATGTCAGTACTTCAGTTAAAGTTTCAATAGCTGATGCCTGTCCAAGCTTCTATTCTCTCCCCTGAGGTAGCTAGGTATCAATATACTTATTGATTAGGAAACTGAGGTTTGAAAGGTACACTCATTGGAACAAAATTAGCCTATAATACATATTAGTTTTCTTCCATCTTTTCCCCTCACACACATTAGCCCTCTTGATCCTGAAGGCAGATAAAATTTAGGGGGAACAAGAATTATTCAGGTTTTCAATGCCACTAAGTAACTTGCCCAAGGAGACACAGCTTATAAAACTATACGCAGACTCTAAATCTCCACAACTTGGCCTCTTCATAAATATTTGCTAAATCAAATCACAATACTTCTTATCTTGGCTGGTGCAGAACAAATTTGTGTGAAGAATTGAGAGAGAAGTGATTGATGATTTACGTGAAGTCTCTAATCAGACTGTAGGGTAACGAAGATTGAGCTGATCTGATTACCTGTTCCCCAGGTAAGTGCTCAACTCTCCTATTTACTGGGCGGAAGATTCCACTGTGGTTGTGGCAGAATGTTTCCACTAGTTTATCAAGTATTCTCTAGCTGAGGGATTTGAAACAGCTCTTTTCATCTCCAAGTCGAGAATTTCAAGACTGCTCATAAACAGTATCACAAATGGTATCAAAACAACTCCAAACTGTTATTGATTCTCTATACATGAATACTATTGTAGATATTACTTCTAAATTGAACTATAGATGGCTTGAGTATGATTATTATTTCATGGTTTATAAGAAAATAAGGCAAATATGACTTCTCTGTAAGATATTGAAGTGTTATTTTTAATACTTAAATGGTTGGAATATAAATTGTATCAAATGTTTCCAGGAAAATGCTGATCATTCCCCAAGCACATATTTTTGTAACTGTACCATTCAGAGATAGATTCCGCTGCGTGAGAGTCATCTAGATTAAACAAACAGCTATGGAGTTTCTATTATTGTCCAGAGGAGTCACACACAGGGGTGACGAAGGAAATATGGCCCCTGTCTTCAAGGGATTCTTATTCTAGGTTGAATTCTCTCATCCTGAGATATAAAAGTCCACAGAAAATAAAAACAAAATGGAAGTCAAGTGTCAGGTAGTGTAAATCTGGAAGAAAGCATACACATCTTTCCTCTAAATGAACTAACACACTCCTTTGCAGACTAAATATATGAATGTGCTTTTGTCCCCCTCATTCTACATATTTGCTTCAATTCATTCTCTACAAAAGCTTTATTCGTGACTCTAGAGTACTGTAAGTTATGTCTATGATTAAAATAAATGTCAAACAATGTTAAAAATGTGTTTAGATTTCAACATGGGATTGCTATTGGTCAATTTACAAGGCTGTTATGTCTCTGTTATGAAATAATAGATGCTACAGAGAAATGAAAATAATCCAAGGACATGTCCAGCTGATGGAATTTATACTAGAAGGAGTCAGTCAGGCGAACTACATGGTTGAGAGCACGGGGCTCCTGATCACATGTAGTTATCAGTCTCCATTAAATCTTCCCTGACCACACATCCATCCTGGCGATCTAGTCATTAAGGACCCCAGGCTCATAATGGCAACATCATAGCAAATCGAATGCACATCAATCGGTTGGTAATTACCAACTAAACTAGACTTGATGACACCAAATTGGAGGAAGATCTGAGAAGATTTTTGCATGGAGCGGACACTATAAAGACTAACATAAAATGGGAAGATGATAATCAATGTATTCAAAGGTTGGTGGAAGCCTGCCTGTAAGAATTAACTTCAGAACATTTCTGATCTCTTGTTTCCCTGGTGATCCTGATCAAGTCATTTTAGGTTTAAAAAAAATTCATGACATTGGAAGAAACATTCAATGTCATTTAGCACACAGTTAAAACTTAGTACCTAGTACAATCTCTCTCCACCATTAGACACCCTATTCATCCGTTACTCAGTATGTACCCCAGTATGTAACCAGAACTGGGGCTCCCAATGGCAGAGAATCAGTGCAGTGCTGACTGAAAGAATAAGCCAGTGATTCCCAAAGTGGGCGCTACCGCCCCCTGGTGGGCACTGCAGCGATGGGGGGGAGGGGGAGGCGGTGATGGCCACAGGTGCATTTGTTTGTTTTAACTTTTTTTGTATTACCTTTCTATTCTGAGTTCAATAAATAGTTTCATAATTTCAAACTTCAATGTTTCTAATTTGCACCTTTCTTTACTATATTTTACGAAAAAGGTAGAAACATTAATACATATATCTTTCTGTTTAATTGCTATTAAAATTTAAAAAAATTAATTTCCAGGGGGCGCTGAGTAATATTTTTTCTGGAAAGGGGGCGGTAGGCCAAATAAGTTTGGGAACCACTGGAATAAGCAGTCACCAAATGCCTATGTTTAAGCCCTCTCAAGAATATGCTAAAGACAAGCGTATATTCTAATTGTTCAGTACTGTCTTTTTTTAAAGTTCTCTTTCACCAATATTATTGACAAAAAGTGGGGCAGGAGAGTATATTCCTCCCTTGGGAGAAGTTGCAGAAGGAGTCAATGTTTTCAAAAATAATCTTCTGTACAGAGTGATATAATGCATGTTGGAAAAATCATTTGCTATGTTGACTTTATATCTCTAATTCAGAGATACACAGACTAGGTCAGCATGTTAAAAGTTCTCATTCCTGAACTAGCCAGTTTGGCTCAGATAGAGCATCAGCCTGCAGACTGAAGGGTCCCAGGTTCCATTCTGGTCAAGGGCACATGCCCAGGATGTGGGCTCCATCTCCAGTAGGGGGTGTGCAGGAGGCAGCTGATCAATGATTCTCTCTCATCATTGATGTTTCTCTATCTGAAATCAATAAAAAATATATTTTAAAAAATTCTCATTCCTCCCAACAAAGGAAAATGTAAGTAATTGATGGCTTCTGTGGTCAACACTGGGAAACTCTGTTTCATGAGGCACCTACCGATACCTCACAGGATGATGCACTTGGGTACATGTTGGAGTTAAGACATATTAAGCTCCATAAGCCATAGCCTCACACTTGTACTTCCTGTGCCATGGTTTCCTGCAGCAGGTATAGCCTGAATAATCCTGAAATCAAGACAGCCGGGACCTGTAAATGCGGGTGTAGCATAATTACTGATAGAACACCCTCTGTCTATAGAAGATGAGCCCAGCACACTCCCTGGTAAGTGATCAGGCTGCAGTATAAGGCAAGACCTTTTGATCCCAAATGGATTTTCTCCCCTTCTCTGACTTCTGCGTTGAGAGAAGTTTCTACTGATAAGACAAGCAGTAGAATATTTTTTAGCTGAGAAGCAACACTTCATAAGGAAAATCCCTTTAGGGAAATACTGCAGGCGGGTAGCAGATTTCCCTCTATTTAGTAAATGTGCGTAGAAGTTCAATACTTGTTTGTTGAGTGAATCAATGTTGAAAAGATTAAATGACCTGAGTGCAGAGTACCATGGGGATTGTGACTGGGTGTCTATTTCCCCCTATTACTTTGGATTCCAATGGCATTAGTGCCAAAAAATGACAATATAAAGAAATATACATTGAGATGTAAGACTAGCTTTCTCCTTATTTTCCTCCCTAACACCATTCAACTCTCAATTATTGTTCTTTATATCTTTAAGCCACTAACACTCCACTCTCTACTCTTTGGCTAATAAGAATGATAAATATTTGAAAGAGATCTTCCTTTATACAAGACATTTTGCTAAGCAATACACATAGTTTGTTTAATCCTCTCAATACACCTATGAGAGTTCCCATATTGTCTTCTTTACATAGTTAAGAAATATGGACCTCAAAGAAGTAAATTGTCTTTGTAGAGACACTGGGGTTCAATATCAAAGGTCCTGCTTACTGTCCCCACGGAGTCTCACAATTTATTATACTAAAGCTAAAAGCCTGAAAGAACTTCTAAACCACCATTATTCTTTAACCACAGCAGCTTTATAGGATGTTAGCAATTCCGATCACGCCTCTTGCTCCTCCTTTCCTCTTGACTCATTTAAAGGGATATGATTTCCCAATGAGCCACTGGGCTAAGCAATAGAATACTGCAGGTCCCCTTGCCAAAAGGAAATGCAATTCCAATTTAATAATGGAAGTCGATGGGAAAATGGGATTTGCTCCACAGGAATTTGCCAACTTTGCTGGAATTCATGCAATGCATCGGCTGGTAGAAAGCTTTGATTGGAGAGAAATAGAATTAACCCTAAGTCAGTTACTGGATATTATTAGACGTCCAGAAGGCATTGGCCATGTCTCCTTGTTCATCACTGTAGCTTCTACAGCAGAGTTCTTTAGAGGTGATGTTTAATAACTGCCTAAGAAAATAAAACTTTTTGTTGAGATTTGTAAAAAGTATTCTCATTAATTAACATGAGTTAAATAATAAATACATAAACTGTAATTTCTTGCATGAGTTTATTGCATAGAAAGAAAATACCCAGACCACAGATGAAGAATATCACAGGAGAATTCCATTAGTTAATTAAAAAATAAGATTTTGAGCTCCCTCACTGTGGTAAGAGCTGAAGAGAAAATGGTGAACACCAAGAAAATAATAACGTACAGTTTGCTTTTCCACATTTAAACCAAATGAAAGAGTTCTGTATTAAGAGAAGTTAAATCCATTCATTTATACTAACATCATTAAGCTTAAGAATAATTATATCCAGCCCTAGCTGGTTTTGCTCAGTGGTTAGAGCATCAGTCTGTGGACTGAAGAGTCCCAGATTCAATTCTAGCCAGGGGCATACAGGAGGCAGCCAATCAGTGATTCTCTCTCATCACTGATATTTCTCTCTCTCTCTCTCTCTCTCTCTCTCTCTCTCTCTCTGCCTTTCTCTCTGAAATCAATAAAAATATATTTAAAAAAGAATAATTATATCAAATTACTTGAGTTTAATTTATTAGGAATCAAATAAACACTATTAAACTTTAAGAAATGATTAAAATGTGTTTAACTTTCATATAAATTTCCACATGCACCTTAATAACTAGCTTATCAATAACAGTACTAACCGTGTGTATTAGTTGCCAAGAAAAGTATACATGCAAACGCACATCCTTTAACGATAAATATCTATACACTGAAAGTTAAAAACAACAGATCGAATTTGATCCCATGCCTTGAAAGTCTGCATTGCACCACAGAAGTGTTGTCTGCTTGTTTTTAAAACAGGCAACATAGTCTTTGGAAAAACAGAAGTCTCACAGAGCAAAATCTTAAGGTAAACTTAGAGAAACTGTCTGGAATTGACGCAAATAATCACTAGACTCCAAAAAAAAAAATTCACCTTGGAAAAAGGAGAGAGAGGAGGTAAATTTGCATGGTGTTTTATTATATTCTTTAACGTTTTCCAATTTCCAAACAGCAGGCCCAAGGTAATGCAAATTCTCCTTTATGGGGGCAAATTAAGCCTCGTTTGCATAAGCACAAAGCCGTATCTATTTTTACAGGAAAAATACCAACTCCCTGAACAGTGTTTTTATGATGCTTCTTAACAAGTTTGTACTTCCTTGGCAAGAAGAAGTTATTTTACTTCTCAAGGATAAAACAGAAAGAGAAAAAGAATTAAAAAGATAAGTAAAATGCTCAATTCTGTGCAACTCGTTCCAATTTCAATAGTGCTTTTATGGGTATTGATTTTCTTTACCCTGTACCCACAGAGAGGAACTTAAGTGCTTGAGGCAGGAGGTCCAGACTGCCAGGGGTTTGAAGGGCCCTTAAAGCCGAACACGGCATGATTATCCACATTGTGTCTCTAATCCGCTTTCATCCTCCTTGTGGTCAAAACAATCCCTCTTCCTAGGTCAGTCCTCATGCTAATGCGTGGGCGGCAGGCAACGCGTGCGTTTAACACAATGTGGATGCTCTGTTGAACACAGCAGGTGTACCTGGGTGACAGTACTTCTCACTGATCTGCCAGGCAGATTATATGTTAATGTAATATTACTTGGCAAATCATTTCAGCAGAAGCAAGTTAGTGGCAGTGGTTATATATTCAAAATTAGGTTTAAGCCAATTGATTCTTAATTACACAATCAGAGACTCAAGAGATCAAAGTTAATAGTCCTTTCTCCTCCCCTTAGACACACGCGCGCGCGTACACACACACACACACACACACACACACACACACACACACACACGCCCTTTGAAAGGTTCTAGCTGCTCTCAGGAATCAAAGCATAGCCCAGCAGTATTTGTCTAAGAATAAAGCTTCAAATGTCTAAGCAAGACCACCTACAGTCTAGCTGATTGTTCCCTTCAAGGAAGCCAGGAAGAATGTCGATTTCAGAGCCAGAAGCAGCCACAACGTGCAGTGGAAAAGAAACACATTGAAAACCCTCCCTATCTGTCAGGTTCCCCGTCTCTGTGAAAAGGACACCAGTTCATGTGCCTTCCAGAGACTCCAAACTATTTAAGTAGCCATTCAGCTCAGGTACAAAAGACGCGTGTGTAGGATTTAAGAATGGAAATCACCCCGGCCCGTTTGGCTCAGTGGATAGAGCGTCGGCCTGTGGACCAAAGGGTCCAGGGTTCAATTCCAGTCAAGAGCAGGTACCTTGGTTGGAGGCTCCTAACTGCCCCGGGCCCTGGTCAGGGTGCATGCAGGAGGTAACCAATCGATGTGTTTCTCTCACATCGATATTTCTCTCTGTCTTTCCCTCTCTCTTACACTCTATCTAAAATCAATGGAAAAATATCCTTGGGTGAGGATTAAAAAAAAAAGAATGGAAATGACATTACCGATATAAATATGCGTGAAGAACTTTATATAGGTGGTATATGAATACATACAAACACACACACACATGTTCATTTGCTCTGTTTCAGACACATGGACTTTCTGAACATGACAACTTTTCTTGTAACTCAGATCCTTTGCAACTGGTCTTTTCTCAATGCATGTAATACTCTGTCCACGAACTTCACATGGCTAGTTCTCACCCTTCAGGTTACAGATGGCGGGTCACCCCACCTCTGCTGACTATATATATATAATTGATTTCAGAGAGGAAGGGAGAGGGAGAGAGAGAGAGAAACATCAATGATGAGAGAGAACCATTGATCAGCTGCCTCCTGCACACCCCACACTGGGGACTGACCACTATATTGAAAGGCATTTCCTCTCCCATCTCCCATCCCTCCTTACCATATCTTTTCCTTCATCATTATACTGAGCCATACCAGCTGGGACTGACCACTATATTGAAAGGCATTTCCTCTCCCATCTTCCATCCCTCCTTATCATATCTTTTCTTTCATCGTTATAATCCCAGAACCCAGTCCAGTGTCTGCCTTGTAGTAGACACTCAATACCATGGGTTGTTGATATTAGGTGCTCTACTCCATGGGGAATTCTACTTGGGTAACTGATAGTAACACATGCTAGAACATAACGGTGCCCTGACTCTATTACAGGTTGTCCCAGGGACTGAGTGTGGTGTGCAGGAATAAAACAGTCTCTGTCCTCAAACACCTCATGTCTTGTGGGAAAGGAAGGTAAGTAAACTGAGCAGACTCTGTGTTTCTAGCTGGGAAAGCACAGGGGACTAGGAAAAGCCAGCTAGTCTGCATGAGGCAGGGGTCCTTCTGGAGGCTGGCGATAGCTCAGACGGGCCCTTGGAGATTGAGCTGAAGAAAGAGTGCTTGGTAGTGCTCTCCCATTCAAAGAGAAGCGCCTGCGCAGGTTCGAAGTTATGAGTTCTTTGATCTATCTAAAAGTTCAATTTATCTATCTGAGTATGGTGATAGGTGGGAAAGCAGCTAATCAAAGCTGAGCTATATCAGTATAAGAAGATAATCTTATCACATCCATCCATAACAGCAACACAATAAAATTGTACGTTTTATAAGTTAAGTCAAGCTCTGTCAATCTGCCAAAGACCGTTGCTGTGTACTGACCATTCCACAGAGATGCAAAGCAAAACACAAAATACAACAAGAGCATGGAGGTTAAGAGCATGAGCTCTGGCCTGGCTGGTGTGGCTCAGTGGTTGAGCGCAGACCTATGAACCAGAAGGTTGAGGTTTGTTTCCCGGTCAGGACACATGCCTCGGCTCGATCCCCAGTAGGGGCATGCAGGAGGCAGCCAATCAATGATTCTTTCTCATCATTGATGTTTCTATCTCTCTCCCTCTCCCTTCCTCTCTGAAATCAATAAAAATATATATATATATATATTTTAAAAAAGAATCTGGGCTCTGGAGACAAAGACTTGACATGAATCTCAGTTTTCCATTCAATCTCTCTCAGGTCACCTCTCTGGAGAGTAACAGGCTCAACCTCAGTTCCTTCCCCTGCGATACAGACTGTCAGTAATCTTCAAAGGAACCTTAGAAAGCAAGGTAATACGATAAAATGATCTGCACAAAAAAGTGTCATACGATACTCAGAAATACCCATCGTCCCTCTCCTGCAAGCCCTCAGTGCTGTCTGCACATCGGAGGTTACCTGCTAAGATCAGTAATTCAGAGACAACTGGCCTCTCTCCTCAGTAGTGTGACACAGAAGGCCCTGCCTGATCCGAGTGTGACCATGTCTCTCCATCTCCAGTCACGAGAACCCCCAGGCCATTCCCTGGACCACAGCCTTAACCGCAGCTTGAAATCCCCAGGCACAACCTCTTCACAACTTTTCACATTCACACGCGCCTGCTCTTTCTGTCTGAAGTCCTTTCTCACATTTGTTCCGCTCTTGATTTTCCTTCAAAAGTCAACTCGATTCTCACTTGCTCCTGAAATCCTTCTGTGTCCCTGCACCTGCCACTTCTGCCTGGACTCTGCCTGTCCAGGGGACTCTCCCACGTGGGAAAAGCCAGGGTCTGCTGGAATGATTGGTTTCTATTTCCACATGCCTGGCTGCAAGACCACCTACAGAATTGGGGATGCCCAGTACATCATGAAAATATAGGGGAAAAAAGGCAGGAAAAATGTGTCATTTGGGTACTAAAATATGAGTCATTTCCTGTCTTCCGTGTATCTCTTCTGCTTATGTGCATATTCCTTTGTCTCATGGGACTTCAATGATAAAAAAACACCACAACTTAAAGATAGTGACAGCAGAGCATTCATGCAGGTATGGGGCCCTTCACAGGGACCTGTGTGAGTCCACAGCTTGCATGTGCAAGAAGCCAGCCCAGACCCTCTGGGACCTGAATTCTTAGGGCTCATGGGCCACATCACCTATTTGTGTTTTCTGTGGTCAGCACAGAGCCTGTCGCATTGTAACACTCAATACATGTTGACTGAAGATTTTTCTGGATAGTGCAGCGTGGGGTATTGACCCCATAACCTCCTGCTCAAAAACAGTGTTGGAAGAAGCACAGCATAAATAACGGAAAGAATGAGTGAATTTCTGCAAGTCAGGGCTGTTACCCCTTTTTTAGTCAACATGCTTGCCTGTTTCCCTCCCTTCCTCCTCCCTTCCTCCCTTCCTCCAATCACCATCTTGACTGGCTGGAGCCTCTTGGTCAAGCTGAGCAGTATCCTTCATACTTTTCATAAAATCCTTCATACTTTTCATAAATTATTGCCAGAGCTCTCTCGCTAGTTTTAAGATCATTCACGTCACTTTCCTCTCCTTCCCTTTCTAAGAAAATCAGAGCAGCACCTCAGACAGGCTCCTGCTTCACTACAGTTCCTTCCCCTCAAAGAAGACAGAATGATCTCTTAAAAAAGATGAATTGGCCCAGCCGGTATGGCTCAGTGATTGAGCATCGACTTATGAACCCGGAGGTCATGGTTCGATTCCTGGGCAGGCACATGCCCGGGTTGTGGGCTCGGTCCCCAGTGTGGGGCGTGCAGGAGGCAGCTGATTAATGATTCTCTCTCATCATTGATGTTCTATCTCTCTTTCCCTTCCTCTCTGAAATCAATAAAAATATATATTTTTTAGAAAGATGAATTGGATAATGTTACTCTGGCACTCAGAATCTCCAGGGGCAGCCAATCCCCATCACACCTTTTCCAGTGGAATCCCTTTGAGGTGTATGAGGGTCCACCCCTGCAGCATCCCCCGTCTCTCCTCTGTCTCACTCAAGATGATCAGGCCACAGTTTTCCCTTCCTTTTCCTTAGACCTGCCCGGCCCCACCCCTCTTGGGGAAGCGTTTTCACTCTTCGGATGTTACCTCTTCACAGAGGAATCCTCTGCTTACATTAATTTCATCTCTCAACCCCCCTTACACAGAGCACTTACATATATAAGTAGAGTTCTCTCCCATTCCCATGTCATTGCCTGGTTCACTCTTAAATAACGTTAGGCAAGACCATCTGGTGCACTTGTGCATCCCTATGCCTAGAATGGTGCCCAGCAAAGAGCAGAAACTCACTACACTTGCGCTAAAGTTGTTAGAAGTGGGGAAGGTGCAAATACTAAGCAGGCATGTCTGTGTGAGGGGGCTCGGCCTTGAGTCTTCACTAAGATATAACCATGACGGTGCCCACCCAGCATTTCCTGCTCCCACCACGTGATGCCCAGGGATCCGCTGTTTGAAGAGTGCTGAGTGCGTCCCCATAAGCCCAGTCAGTCCTGGGCTCCCGGCCTAAAGCGTTGTTCCTAATACTGTTGGACTTAATGGGCTTAGACTTAAAATTGGTACTTCACTCCTTTCCTTCTAAAATTGAACGTGCGCTGTTTCTCCTGTTTTTGTGAGAAAAATATGGCATCAGAGGGCAAAATGGAACACTGGTATAAAATTGTGTAAAATAAAAGTAAGCTTTCCTCCACGTCCACCTCCCAACCCTGCCTGAGGCAGTAATTGATAACTTCCCCGTGTGCATTTCCCCAGACATTTTCTGTAGACCTGGATGTTAGCGCGAATATAGCATTTCCTCTCTTTGTAAAAATGGAAGGAAGGGAGCCCTGCATCTCACTACACTGGAAACTGGTTCCTCCCCCGAAATAAAAAGCAAAGTAGAGACCGGGAAGGGAATTGGGGCTGGGGGAGGCAGCCACAGGCAGCTGGGCCCTAGGACACACCTCCCGCCATGTCACTGCTAAGCCAACATGACCCTCAGGGAGAAATTGACACCAGGATCTAAAATGCTGAATTATGTTGGTTACATATCCACACCATCTATTATATTTTTTATCTTTAAATTGATTTTTCACTTAAATTTATTTCAAAAGAAAACTTTATATCACTACTATAACAGAAAACCTATATCATATGCCATAAATAAATGTAATCATAAAAATGAATTAAATGAAAGCAAAGCCATGTTATTACATTCTGTCTAGATTCAGTAGTCTGCCAAAGGCTCTAAGAAAATCAGAGGGGGGGGACAAGCCCAGGGAGGTGTTAATCTCTCTCTTTAACATTAAAGACTAACAATAAACTTAGACTTCCTTCTACATTGTGATAAGGACTGAAAGAAAAAGGAAGAAGGGATGAATTGGGAAATAACAGACTACCCAATTTCTAAGGTTTTTCCCACGCTCCCACAGTTTCTGAAATTCAAGGAACCAAATATTCCAGGGATGTTAATTGATTTTTTTGTTGTTATTTCTTTGAGAGCCTTCTAACAAATCAGATGTAAATAAATACTTAGAAACCCACTTTTGAATTGGCTTAAAATCTTTCTGTCTTGCTTATCTGTACCAAACAAGAGGCAGCCAATGTCAACACAATTAAACCCTTGGACATGTTCTCTCTAGAAAGTCCTTCAAACCTCACCCATTTACAATGAGCTCAGGCTTAGGGGAACAAGATACTTGGCTGCAGTCCTAGCTCAAGTCTTGACTCGATCTGTTGCTTTGGGCAAAACGCTGCCCTCCCTGGACCTCAGTTGCCCCAAATATACAATTAATCCATCATCTCCCGCTCTCCTCTCTATGAAACATCATCAATGATCTCTCCTAGATCAAGTCTTATCCTTCCAGATGGTTCACTGACTAGCTTTCTACTACTAACAGAAAACCTGGACTAATATCTAGGTAGTTAGACATTAATAAAGGAATGGAGCAAAGGGAATCGGTCATCATTAACCATCATGAACTAGGTTCACTAGGAACCTACAGCTTCACATACTCCCCAGGGAACCAGCAATCCATTCCCACTGATTACTAGGGGGAGGGACAGAACAATAAAGGGAAAATTCCCCTACGGGGCACATGTCCAGTAGACGGCCCAGTAGATGGCAAGATGTTGCTGGGGGAGGTGCTTCTATGTTGAGGCATGCGCAGTAGGAACTAAGAAGGCAATCATAAGGTGGATGCCTCGCAAAGAAACTCCTCTCTCCTGCGCCCAAATAAACTCAATTCTGAGCAAAAAGAACAAAAGTAAGGACTAAAGCAAATACAGACACAGGATCATCTTACAGCTGATTGCCTGGCTGACAAAACCTGCTGACAAGGACAGAGCTGAGCTTAGTGTACTTCCCGGAGCATCGTGACTGCGCATTCCCAACCAGGTACACTCATTTGCAAGGCGGGCACTTTCATGAAGAGGGGCCATAAGGTATGTTAATTCTTTCATCTGCAGTGGCTCTTTAGAATAACACGTATGGAGAACGCATACTTGTGAATCCTCCTTCTGTTTACACCTGAATCCTAAGAGCTAATTGTGCTGGGAACACCTTATGCCTCGATCACAAATATGACACGATGAAAGAGTGAGCAAAATTGGCTTCTTGCGACGAAAAGCCATGTTTTCGAGATTCAAGAAACATTATCAATTAAAAGTCATGTTCATTGGCTTTATCGCACAGGGCCTTATGAGGGTGGGCCTCTTGGTTGAAAATGTTGCTTTTAAAAGAATATAAAACAGTGCTTTAGTCCACATATTTTCTTTTTTTAAAAATATATTTTATTGATTTTTTACAGAGAGGAAGGGAGAGAGATAGAGAGTTAGAAACATCGATGAGAGAGAAACATTGACCAGCTGCCTCCTGCACATCTCCTACTGGGGATGTGCCTGCAACCCAGGTACATGCCCTTGACCGAAATCGAACCCGGGACCCTTCAGTCCGCAGGCCGACGCTCTATCCACTGCGCCAAACGGGTTAGGGCTCCACGTATTTCTTAAGCTTCTTTCCTACAGACACAAGGTGGTAGCAATTTGAGATCAAACCAACTTGTATACTGATATAATTTGGCAATAAGAAAGAGTGTGGTCTCATATGTGGAATCTAATGAACAAAATAAACTGATGAACAAAATGGACATAGAAGCATGGAACAGACTGTGGACTCTCAGAGAGAAGGCAGGGGAGGGTGGGTGGGAAAAGATCAACCAAAGAACTTGTATGCATATATGCATCACCCACGGGCACAGACAATAGGGTGGTGAAGGCCTGAGGTGGGGGTGGGGTGGAGGTGGGCTAGAAGAGGTCAATGTGGAGAAAAAGGAGACATATGTAATACTTTCAGCAAGAACCATTTTTAGAAAGTGTGGTTATTTGGGGAAAAACACACACACATAACATGTACCTAAATATTCAACTATATAGTGAACTTACCATCATAAAATCTATGCCCAAATAAGAATACTAAAAAATACATTGAGTCAAACCATTAAATTAAATTAATCAAATTAAGTTAAAAATATAGACATAAACATTGAGCCATTATTAACCTTTAAGATAGAGGTAGAGAGAAGGCTGGCCATCTAAAACCACCACCCTATGAAAAGCTAAACTCTTTATAGCCATTATATCATCTATTAATCAAAGCAATCAGGCAAACACCTGAGGACATTTTTACTTTAGAGAAAACTGAGTCCTAGACAGAATCAAATACTAACCCAAATCAGACAGGTCGTGAAGAATAGACTCGCTGAAAGACCCCACATAGGGTTGACTTCAAACAGTGTATAGGTTTTATTTTTGTCTTTCTACCACATTCCCTCCCAACATGTTAATACTGATCATTTATAACCTAATAAGAAGCCTCATCCTCCGGTGACAATATCTATATTACTCCTATCACAGCTGGACTGGAACAGAGAGCAAACCTTTAAAGCCGGCGGTTCTTTAACTAGAATAAGGGTTATTTCAAGGACAGTTTCATGCAGATTCCTGTGATCAGCCCTAGGAATTCTTACACATGGTCCAGAGATTACTTTGTGAGAAACACTTATCTAAGTTATATATGTCTCTGAAGGTTTTTCTCTTCTTTTATTGACTCTGGACTATTGAGTTATCTGTCATAGTCTCCCTTCCTACTCGTATATACCACAGATTCACAGTTTATGCCATTATGCCCATTTTAATGATGATACAGGTAATCTCAAAAGTTGAGAGACCTGCCCGGCTAGCGTGGTTTAGTGGTTGAATGTCGACCTATGAACCAGGAGGTCAAGGTTTGATTCCCGGTCAGGACACATGCCCGGGTTGTGGGTTCCATCCCTAGTATGGGGAGTGCAGGAGGCAGCCAATCAATGATTCTCTCTCATCACTGATGTTTCTATCTCTCTCCCCCTCTCCCTTCCTCTCTGAAATCTATATATATATATATATATATATATATATATATATATATATATATATATATGCTGAGAGACCTGGAGCAGGTAAAGGATTTAGTTGCATTTCAAGTCCCATTTTATTAGGCTGTGATCATGGCAAACCCCATCCCCAAATCTGGACTCTCCTTTCTGTTTTAAGCAGAATGTGAAATAAAATAATGCCATCCAATGAGCAGACACACCAACAGACGAGCCTAGCTTTTGGAGTAAAAACGATCATTTAGCATTATCTGAATAGAATTTCTGCAGCTTAATTCAATAAATGAGGCATCGCTTTAGACTCCGAGCATAACAAACTCTCATTTGAGCTGACTGGATTCATAAATTCATGCTGTTAAAAACGTGTTTCTGTCAGGAGTCTCCCTCATTCCAATTCTGAGCGGCAGGAGGGAGCTTGCCCCTCACAAGCATCAACTATCATTAGCGCATTTCCTCTAGTGCTGCTCCAGAAGACAGCAGGAAGCCTGCGGTGCTGCCCGCTCACCTCAAACAGGTTCTTGCTTCACACAAGGTGGGGGCACCTCCCCATATCCCTGCGCCACCAATTGACAAGTTCTCTTGGCAGAATATCACAGGAGACTCTTAAGAGTCCAAGATTCTTTTTTTTTAAAGAAATACATTTTAATATATTCATTTATTTTTTGTTAATACTCACCCAAGGATGATGTTTTCCCATTGATTTTAAGAGAGAGTTGAAGGGAGGGAGGGAAGAGAGAGAGAGAGAGAGAGAGAGAGAGAGAAGAGAGAAAAATCAATGTGAGAGAATCAATGTGAGAGAGGCACATTGATTGGTTGCCTCCCACAAGTGCCCCAACCAGGGCCAGAGATCGAGCCAGCAACTGAGGTATGTGCCTTTGACCGGAATCGAACCCAGGACCCTTCAGTCTGCAGTCTGATGCTCTAACCACTAAGGCAAACCAGCTAGGGCAAGAGTCCAAGATTCTTGAGAAACACAGATCTAGGGATTGGATTTACACACACACAAAGTTAAATATTTATGGAGAAAGAAAAATGAATGTGATTGCATTGCCGTGTCGCACAACAGGGATACTAACCACTCACAATAAACAGACTTCCTATGGGCAGAGTGAAAGGTAGGACAGGAGAATTGACATCTGACAGGAGAGTCCTCAGAACTTAGGGAAGGTAACCAGATACAAACCCAGGAAATCACTAGGACACGTGACCTCCAGCAGCAGACCCAGTGCTGAATGGATTTATGGGTAGATGAATCTCCCACTGAGGCCTTGAGATGTGAAAACAGAACTCCATCTGTGCGATGTGGTAGGATAAAACATAACTGTGGGTCAGGAGGATAGATTTCATAACACAGGGGGGTCCCTTCTCAAACCATAGAAGAAGCACAGGTTAAAATCTGGAGTCTGTGTGCTTTTGTTCAAGTTACCTACTGCTCTGAGTCACTGCTAAATGAGACATGTAATCTCATACACTGTTTTGGGTAATGGAGCTATTGTGTGTCTTAGCATGTAGCAGGTTCCATTTTATTTGAAGTACATCAAAGAACACCCACAGTGCAGAGAAGTCATACCTGGGTATCTCTATAGACTATTAAATGACCTCTGCTATCTTTCTCAGCTCTAACAGACTATAATTTGTGAGTGTCAGACAATAATCCAATTATGATTTCATATATATATATAGCATACCTATATCATCTATATCTATATCATCTATATGTATATCTACATAGATATAGATAATTGTTTGCAAAGACTTCTGAGCATCTATCAGATCCACTATATATTGGAACACTGGTGGGGTAATGTGCATATAATATCATTCCTGATACCATTTTACGATATGTTGTGATCTCTAAGTGCAATGGTATTAATATAAACCTGGTATATGGAAGTACCATCTAGCTACTGATATAAGGATGTGAGTGGTTTGGTTTGGAGTGGGATACTATGGCATTGTGTATTATTCCTGAAGGCAATGGCAGGTGGTTGAAAAGGTGAAAAGAGTGATGCCAAGCACAACCAGATAGCTATAGTGTATGTGCTTCCTCCACCCTGTTAGCAAGAAAAATTGTCCTTATCCTGAGAACACAATTTTGTGTGTGTGTGTGTGTGTGTGTGTGTGTGTTTCATTCATGTCTTGTTTGTTTTTAAATGGGCCTGGTTATTCCAATGTTCCACATATCCCTCTACATCAGTGGTTCTCAACCTTCTGGCCCTTTAAATACAGTTCCTCATGTTGTGACCCAACCAAAGAATTATTTTCGTTGCTACTTCATAACTGTAATGTTGCTACTATTATGAATTGTAATGTAAATATCTGATATGCAGGATGGTCTTAGGCGACCCCCGTGAAAGGGTTGTTCGACCGCCAACGGGGTTGCGACCCACAGGTTGAGAACCGCTGCTCTACATGATATATGATTCAACTGTGACCACCCAGTCAGGACTAATCAGAATCTTCCCAGGAATGACGTAGAGTGCGAGCTGATAATGGACATCACTCTTCTTACTGACTTTTGAGTTTCAAGAAAAAGTTAAGCCTGCAGGTGTCAGCAACCACCTGACCTAGGTGCTTAGTAAAAGCAATCTACATAATAACCTCCTCTCTGAGGAAAGTAGAAATGGCACCTGGCAAAAGATTACAGAGCTCCATCAAGATCCTATGAGCCTTTGCAAACAGACTTGGAACTGATTTAGGAAATGCCCACACTAGCTTACGCCAAATAGGTGACTATATATCTATTCAGACCCTTGAATAATATGTATGTGACTCCTTGGAGCTCTGCCCACCTGGCCTTCACATCACAGCGCCCAGGGCCCAATAAAGCCACATGCGCAGAGATACAAAGGAATTATCCACAGGTTGCTAAGAAACCTGGCGTGCGGTCCATTAAAATTGTATCAGGAAACTAAATAAACCCAGAGACATAATTTCCTGCATGATGGTCTTGAGAAAAGACACACAACTTCTCAGTCTCCAGTTAGACACTAAATTGCCCTCAGATTTATCATTTGTAAGCTGATGTCCAACCATTCTACACTTAACACTTTCCCCAAGGCCCTCATCGCAAATATTGGAGCTGGACCTTAGCTCCCATTTCCTTTCTTAGTCTTGTCTATCAGGTTTGCCTAATTCTCAGACTCGCCATTTGTGAGTCACTAACTCGGTGCTGAAACCAAAGTAAGCAATTCACATGTATTAACCATCACAAGCATTTTATGGTGTCGGTATAATTAGTCTCATTTTGGATGAAATAGCTGGAGGTTGAGAGAGAGTAAGTGACTTGGCCAGTGCAGCTAGTCGCGTGCCTAGCTGGAAGTTCTGTATCACAGTTCAAGAGGCTATGAACAGCACGACTCCAGAAAGAAATGCATTCATGAAACGAGAAAAATCTATTCAGCTTTCCGTTAAAGAGAGTTTGGAAAAAGGATGAGGGGATACGCGCTGTGCTCACAATAGCCACCCATTGGATAGCTGACCATTTTACTAAGTGGACACAGTCACAGACACAGAGATCCCTCTCTGAACCAGGCTGGTGCTACCATGAGAATAAGGGTGGGTACCAACCTGTGTCAAGATGAGGGGTCTCAGTATGTAATGGCATCAGCTTCGTTCTGTTAAACCTGGCAATTCAAGGTACACTTGGCTCGCAAAAATCAAGAACTCACATGGGAAAGAGTTGTAATAAGGCCCATGAAATCCACAACACCCAGTCCTGAAAGTTTCCAACCACTCGGAACATGATGTGGCCCTGTCATGGTTAGTATCACAGCTTTTGGGAAGTCTGAGGGTATACTCAAAAGAAAGGAAATTGCATGATATTCTCAGTGCTTTCCTTTTAAGCTTCCAAAGCTCACAAAATAACTTAAATAGTATAGAAAAGGTAGAATCCATGTCACAGCAAAGTATTCTCTGCACCTTATTTTTCAATGTCTTAAGTGGTACCTTTTTAAAAAATAATATATTCTTATTGATTTCAGAGAGGAAGGGAGAGGGAGAGAGAGATAGATAGAAACATCAATGATGAGAGAGAATCACTGATTGGCTGCCTCCTCTACTCCCCACACTGGGGATTGAGCATGCAACCTGGGCATGTGCCCTGACCAGGAATTGAACTGTAACCTTCTGGTTCATAGGATGATACTCAACCACTGAGCAACACTGGCCAGGCCTACGTGGTACCTTTTTTAAGGGTGGTAATTCTAGGAGTGATGCCATCCAAGGTGATAATGTCCAGCAGAGCTGAGATGGGAGTGAGAGCACTCAATCCCAAGTGCATCTGCTCGGGCAGATGGCAAAGTGACTGAATTTCTCCAAGTCTCCCAGTCCTCAGTGCCCCGTCAGCGCATTGATTCTGTGATAAGAACATATGGAAGGTTTTTTTGGGGGGAAAAAAGTTCTGTCTTTTTACCCTGGGTGTGTTGACAAAAAGGCTATGATTGTTTCTGACATGACCTTAAGAGTAATGAATGGATGCTCGCAGGATGACTCTCTTTATAGGAAGAAAGATGTGTATGACCTGAAAATAATAAAAGATGTCAAGTATATTGAAGTGTGCTACAAAGAATGCCATTTTATTCTCAGAGGGACAGGAGGCAATCTCAGGAAGCCATAAATCTTTTTGTCTTCCTTTAGATCATCAAGGTGCCGTGATGGTCTCTGAAGTTGCGTAGAAAGTGTCATTGATATTAGAAAGAAAGAAAGAAAGAAAGAAAGAAAGAAAGAAAGAAAGAAAGAAAGAAAGAAAGAAAGGAAGGAAGGAAGGAAGGAAGGAAGGAAGGAAGGATGGAAGGAAGGAAGAAAGAAAGGGTGGAAGAAAGGGAAAAGGCTGCTCAGCATTTTGACTCTGGAAATTCCAAGTAGAAAAGGCACACTGGTGTGGTGTTTATTGTCAGACTTGGAATGCTAGGGTAGGGAAAAAAATGGGGCCATGAACATGAGACTGGGCTCAAGTTCGAGTGCAACCTGATATCCAGGTAAGTGTGTCCCCTGCTCCTCAGGGTCCCTGTCTATCAAATGACGACAATGACCTTCTCCCATGGAAAGTCTGGTGTATGCCATCAGCCAACCATAGGGACTGGGGTATGTAGCAGGGGACTGGTAAAGATCACTAACGTTGAAAATAATAAGTGAACAAAATGAAGAAAAATGATCAACTAGCATGAATACAGTAGACTGGAAACAATACCCATCGTTTGTTTGATACATGAAAGTTAAAAAAATAAAGCATACTTTCAATGCAGGGAACGGTGGTATTAGCAATAATTGAATTGAAAAATTCATTCATACATTCACTCATTCATTCATACAGTGCTCCAAATTGGCGGGAAAAATAAATCTGGCCCTGCACTGATGAAGCTTTCCTTTTCAGGATGTTACTTCTGCTTATAGGGGCAATGACAGGCTCTGGAAGACTGATTTCCTGAAGGGCACAAACCTGGTAAGTGCAAGAAAGAGAACATCTGGCCAGTGTGTCATGTGACTCCCATAAGTCCCTGTGTTTATGCAGCTCCACTGGGCACATGACTGTAAAATGAAGGGTCTCCACATCAACTGAAGGACTTGTATGCATGCATATGAGCACTACCAATGGACACAGACTGTAGGGGGGTGAGGGCATGTGCTGGGGGGTGGAAGCGGCCGGGGAGAGGTCAACAGGGGAAAAGGAGACGCATGTAACACTTTAAACGATAAAGAATTTAAATTACAAAAAGCGAAGGGGCTCCAGCAGGAATCTGGGCTATATAGACCCAAAGGAGATTTGACACATGGGTTCAAAGAGCTTTAGGCTTCTCTTTTTTTCTTCTTAATCCTTACCTGAGGATATTTTTTCCATTGATTTTGAGAGAGAGTAGAAGGGAGGGGGAGAGAGAGAGAAACATCCATGTGAGAGAGACACACCAATTGGTTGCCTCCCACAGCCACCCTGACTAGGGCCAGGGATCAAGGCTGCAACCAACCGAGGTATGTGCCCTGAATGGAACCTGAGACCCTTCAGTCCGCAGGCCGATGCTCTAACCACTGAGCAGCCCGCTAGGGCTGTAAGTTTCTCTTAAGGAACGCAGATGAGATGTTACATAATCATCACTGAAGGAAGTGAGTCAGTCTACTCTAGGGTCTGAGAGAAGTACTCCCTTGTCCAAGTTGCCTCCTGGGGCTGCACGGCTCACCCTGTGCCTCAGACGTGGAAAAGCACTGCAGAGAGAATGTTGTACTGGAACATTCGCCCTTCAAAACCTGCTTCAGCCTTTCACTAGCTGTGCCAACTCGGGAGGGAGGTTCTTACCATAGTTTGCAAAACAGGGATGGAAATCATTCTGCAAATATTTCTGTAGCAATACATACATAATAAGCCCTCCGGGTTTCATGGCTATATTTCAGTAGTAGGTCGTCTATTTCAATAACCCAGATTTGTTTTTGGTTTTATAGCAGATCCAGGCCTTAATCAATCTCTCTCTCTCTCTCTCTCTCTCTCTCTCTCTCATAGCAGACCCATGCCTCAATCTCCCCACCTCCCCAACCCTCTACCACAGGCTGCACAGCTTCTGAGCCTTCTGCCGATAACTTGGAAATCCACCACCACTTGTGAACGTTGAGACTTCCAGGTTTGAGCTTTGGGAACGGGGTTAGGAGCAGAGCTGTTATCAAGCCATCACCATTTCAAGATCTGAATGTGCTGCTACCTAAGATTCAATGGATTTCTCATGGACTCTGTGAACCTTTTGCTATCCTGCCACTGCTTCCACTTAAGCCAGTGGAAAGCGTTTTACTTTATCAGCCAAAATTCCTAGAGAGAAACAGGATTGAGAACGAGAGCTTATAGTCCGGTGATAGCGACACTGAGAACACAACAGCATAAATCCATGGCATTGTGGACATTGACGGAGACCTTAATCGCAATGAAAGTTAGCAGAGAATGAGCAGCTAAACAGTTTTTTAAGCACATCCCTTGTTATCCGTGGTAACTTGCTCTTATCATCAGGGATTGGGGTGGGGGTCCATTTAGCAAACAATTCAAATACATCTAAAAAATGCACACTGATCCATTGGAGAAAACATTCTGGAGTGTAGGCCTCCAGCATCAATATCAGTTTCCAGAGTGCCTACAGATGGTGCAGGCAACGGGTTCTTGAACTGCATAATAAAAGAAGCCAGAATGGTAACAAAGAGCACACCGAAGTGGACTGCAGGCAACTTTTGTCTAAGCAAAGGTGAACGCTCGCTGCTGTGGGCTCCAGATAAGTCACTTAAATTATTTTCAGGGAGTCTTCTCTCTCCTCCCACTCGGCGGCAGCAGGTCAACTGCTGAGAGATGTTGGAATGCTGCCCCTTCAGGGCTGAGAGAGCACTTTATTTGCCTTTGATGCTCCAGCCCCAAGCAGTTTCTAGGTCAGTGGTTCTCAACCTTCCTAATGCTGCGACCCTTAATATAGTTCCTCATGTTGTGGTGACCCCCAATTTCATTGTTACAAATTGAACATAATTAAAGCATAGTGATTAATCCAAAAACAATATGTAATTATATATGTGTTTTCCGATGGTCTTAGGCAACCCCTGTGAAAGGGTCATTTGACCCCCCAAAGGGGTCGCGACCCACAGGTTGAGAACCGCTGTTTCTAGAGCATAATAAATGCTCAATGATGTCTGGGGAAGTCACAACACATAGCAAGAGGCAGCAAGTTGGGGAGGAGAAATCTTGAAAATCATTGGTGGAAAGATTCCAAAATAAGGGGTATTATTCTACATTTTTCTAAGACCAATAACCTCAAAGACCTCTCCCAACAACTTCAAAGAGAAGGGCCTCCTCCTTAAGAGGTGTCTTTAAAATACATGTCGCCCTGGAGTGTGTGACTCTGTTGGTTGGGTGTCATCCCGTGCACAGAAAGATTGTTGGTTTGAGTCCCGATCAGGGCACATGCCCAGGTTGCGGGTTCTATCCCCAGTCGGGGTGCCTACAGGAGGCAACCGATCAATGTCACACTCTCAAATCAATGTTTCTCTCTCACATCAATGTTTTTCTCCCTCTCCCTCCCTCTACCTCTAAAATCAATAAAAGCATGTCCTCGGGTGAGGATTAAAACAAAAAACATGATGTCATAAATTGTCTATGAGACATTCTTACCTATGAAAAAGGCAAGTTTGAGATTAAGGGCAAATGAAATCAGTTCAAATGTAACACATGTTATGAAATATTTCAAAGTCTGAGACTGAATAATACAGCTTGGGAGAAAAATACCCAGAAATGCTCAGAAAAAAATGTTGGGCCCTAACCGGTTTGGCTCAGTGGATAGAGCGTCAGCCTGTGGACTGAAGGGTCCCAGGTTCGATTCTGGTCAAGGGCACACGCCTGAGTTGTGGGCTAGATCCCCAGTGGCGGGGGGTGGGGGTGGGGGGGGCATGCAGAAGGCAATCGATAAATGATTCTCTCTCATCATTAATGTTTCCATTTCTCTCTCCCTCTCCCTTCCTCTCTGCAATCAATAAAACTATTTTTTTTAAATGTTGGGAGGGGAAGTGAATAGATCTACAAGTTTCCTTACATGTAAGTTAAGGGTGAGGAAATGAAGAATAATTTTGAAGACCATGCCCGTCCATGACAATGCCATTGGGCATCTGAACTGTTAGCTTCCAATACTGGATTCACCATGTCTGAACTGTGGGTTCATGGACAAACTGCATTTATTAGCTCATCTTTTTTCTTCATAACACAACACATAGGTTCTTATAGGCTTAGTAAAAAGATTGCCACATGCCTGGCTCCAGTAAGCATTCAGTACATATGATAGCTCCAGCAGCTCTTGGTTATTTTTCTTACTATATTTGTTATTACTTTCATTGTCATTGCAGCACGGAATCATGTCACATGTGCCCAGCACATTAAACAGATTCTCCCACCGACATCCACGCTCCGTTCAAGTCCAGAATCAATAGATTTAGAATGTCTTTCTCCTTTGGCAAGGAAGCCATTCTATCTTTACAAGGGCCAACATTTTCTTCTAATCGTCTATTCAAGTCGGAATACAACTTCACAAGATAGGCCAAAATGTTAGTGAGCATATCAGCCTTGCAGTTCTGGAGCACAGTGTTCTCATTATATGTGTGTGTGAGAATTTCTCTCTGCACAAATCACACTTCCCTCGACCCATATAGCAAAAGGGCTAAGACCTGTGTTCTGACAATTTGTGCAGAGGGAAGTTACCCATTGATAGTTTTGTTGCTGCTGTTATTGCTATTGCTGCTGAAGGTGGAGGCCGTGGGGGTGGGGTTATGTTTTTAAATGGCAAACGCATTAGACAAATAAAAAGACTTGAAGATGTTGCTTCAAATTAGTGTTCTGAAATGGAATAGTTCTCATTGGCTTGGAATCAGCCATCCCCTGTCAATTTTCAATTTTTCTTCATGGCAAAATTAGGAAACCACAGCTTACTGCCGATTACGGCACAGCAGGCTCTGGGCGGGGTCTTTTACATGCATTGGTCCCATTTTACAGATGAGGAAACTGACCTTCAGCTACCTGCACAAGCTCAACCCTCTTGTAAGTGAACCAAATTCAGATATTTTTGGCTCAAAGCCTGTGCTGTTCCCACTAGACTGACCCTTTGCAGCGGCAGCTACAAAGGGCTACTTAGAGCTGATTTTACTTTTAACAAAGAAAGGAAATTGCGTTCTCTGTGTGTGGAGCTGTAACACACACGCTGCTTTTCCCCCTAAAAGCCTCCTCACCTCCCTCCTGCCAACCTTTACCTTTTAATCCTTGTTTGAGTCTGCAAAGCAGAGAACTGCAGGCAAATATTTATTCATGAAATGAGCCATTTCCCCCATTTCCAACCCATATGAAACTGTTCTAGTTTCTCCTCAAACTTTTGAAAGCAATTTGCTTTTGGACTGAAAAAAAAAAAAGCAGAGACAAAGAAAGAATCCCAAACCAGGGCCAGAGCCAGAAACGATAGGCCCACTGCCATGAATCTCAGCAAGTGACAACACACATTTCAGATACTGAAGATGAGACATCAGGTAGGACTTTCAGAATTGGGGTGAAGGTCTTCCCTTGCCCCCTGTGGATGAAGGAACATGAGCAGCGAGGACAGTGAAATCGAGAAGCATTAGAAAGGCCCAGTTCCAGATAGAGTTTGTCACTGAATGAAAGGTTTTTCTATTGACTAGAAAAATGAAAACCTTTACTTACAGAGCAACATCCTCTCTAGATAAAGATGAACAAATACTTCTCATGGTGCCTCCTCTCTGCCATCAAGCATAGGTGCCAGACATCACTAATTGATCAAGGCACTTGTTCTTGCTGGGCCAGGATTCCTTTCAGCATCCTTAAGACCATGACAATCCAACCAGCCTCCATCGATCCATTGGAATAGGCACAAAGAAAGAAAACCTTGGTACCAGCACAAACATACAAGACAGGGGATCTAGATGGCTTTTTTTGTTTGTTTTTCTTTTACTTTTTTAATTTACCCTCAGGTTTTTCGGTAATATCAGCCACTGTTCTTTTTTTTGTTTCACAGGTGATGGAAGATTCACCAAAACGCAGGTTGGATACCAATCATGTAATGTTGGGCAAGTTACTTTAACTCTTTTCCTCATATGTTAAATTGTTACCATCATCATGGTAATATCCCGCCTTAGTGTAATTTTTAGTTGACTGTTTGGTTATTTATTTTTAAGGATAATGGGAGTATTTATAAAACCCTTAAAACCAGGATCTACAATCTACAAACCCCAAGTGATCTATGATCAATAGTGTTTTTATAAGTAAAGATTAGTTGCAACACAGGTACCCCATTTCATTGGCGTGATGTCGATGGTTACTTTCACTCTACAGTGACAAAGCCTGCATGGCCCACAGAACCTGTGACACTTATTATAGGGCCCTTTCTGGGAAAAACTTTGCCAGCTCCTGGCTTATGCCTAGATTACATGCATGTCTGCTAAAGCCTAATATCAGAGAATTATACAGTGCAGACATTCTCTCCTCTCATCTATAAAACATCTAAAAGAACATCACCAACAATCGCAAGTTAGAATCAGGAGGCTCTAAGTTCAAAACCAAGATCTGCAATTTACCAGCAAGGTGACCTTGAACAGGTTACTTGGTCTGTCTGTGGCTCAGCCCCTCATCTGCACAGTAAGTAGGGATAATGATGTTGCCAAAGATTAAATGAGAGAATACTTCCAAAACAGTTAAGAGTCCCTGGCATACGGAAAGCAGTAAAGAAGTATTAGCTGTTATGATTTATGCCTCTCGGCAACAGAACCAAACTGATCTACACGTCTTTAACAGTGAAATAAGAAAATGCTGAAAATTGTCTAATGAGGAATGCAAATCATAACCAAGAGTATCATGTCCGCGCCCTGACCGGTTTGGCTCAGTGGACAGAGCGTCAGCCTGCGGACTGGAGGGTCCCAGGTTCGATTCGGGTCAAGGGCATGTACCCTGGTTGCGGGCACATCCCCAGTGGGGGGTGTGCAGGAGGCAGCTGATCAATGTTTCTCTCTCATCGATGTTTCTAGCTCTCTATCCCTCTCCCTTCCTCTCTGTGAAAAATCAATAAAATATATTTAGAAAAAAAGAGTATCATGTCCGCTACGACTATATCAACATGTGATCACAGTCAAGGACACTGCCCTTATTGATCAGCCGTCACAGCATTTTCTTTTTTAACTTTATTTTTATTGTTTACACTAGTATACATGTCCCCATTTGACCCAGCTTTGCCCTGCAACTGTAACAAATGTATTCAATATTGCTCTTCTCGAACCTATATATTCTCAAGAAGGTTAATATTTCTCAGTTCCATGGCTTCTATGTTGTTGGTCTGCAGGGATCTAAAGCTGAACATGGGAGATCAAAAACTCATCCTCACTTAAGGGGTACAGAGAGCAAACCTCTAGAATACTGTATGGAGTCAGGTGTCTATCTCTAAATGTAAGAGGGACACAGAGAAATCTACCCACTCTTCTCATCAATTAAGATTGGGGGGTGGGGGCAGGAAAGCCTTCAAAGAATACAGATTTTGAGCTGAACCTTTAAAAGGATGTATATTCGGATGGTGGTGTGTATGTGTGTGTGGGGGGGGGTGCGGGGAGGGCAGAGATGAGAAAAGCATTCCAGGCAGAAGTGGCAGCATAAAGACGGCCTGAGAAGGAACAGAATAAAGAATCTCAGGTTAGAATTAATTTAGAATCAGAAAATGAAAGATCTGCCTGTCCTGCATGGCTCAGTGGTTGTGTCAGCCTATGAGACCTATCAACTAGGAGGTCAAGGTTCAGGTCCTGGTCAGGGCACATGCCCAGGTTGCAGGCTGGACCCCAGTATGGGAGCTGCAGGAGGCGGCCAGTCGGTGGTTCTCTCTCATCATTGATGTTTTTCTCTCTCCCTCTTCCTTTCTCTCTGAAATCAATAAAAAAAATGTTTAAAAAAAGAAAATGAAAGAACTTGTCTGTATTTTTTAAAATATATATATTTCATTGATTTTTTTACAGAGAGGAAGGGAGAGGGATAGAGAGTTAGAAACATTGATGAAACATCGATCAGCTGCCTCCTGCACACACTTTACTGGGGATGTGCCCGCAACCAAGGTACATGCCCTTGACCGGAATCGAACCTGGGACTCTTCAGTCCACAGGCCGACGCTCTATCCACTGAGCCAAACCGGTCAGGGCAGAACCTGTCTGTCTTATTACGGCTGTTTGATTACCTTGGTTGGTACCAAGAACATAAAATCCCTTCATCACCCCTGTCTTTCCTTTCCTTCCCTTTCCTTCTCCTTCTCTTCTTTCTCCCCTCCCTCCTCCTCCTGCCTGAGCATGCTGCTGGCTTTCAGGAAGGGAGGCAGTATCTTTTCTTGTTTCCTTTTTCTTGTCCATGGGCCCTCATCTTGGGTACCTGGTAAGTGCTTAATAATATGTGTTGAATAACTAAATCTCCAAATTCACTTCTTATATAAAAATTACACGGAGCATTTACAGTAAATCACCACAATGTAACAGCAGAAGCACTTCCTGGGAAGTCAAGCTGCCTGAGTAATAGTCCTCTCTCCTCCCCAGCTGGGGGAGCTTAGGCGATCTTTACACTCTGAGCTTTACCTTCCTTACCAGCAGAAAAAGGATAGAAAATAATAATAATAATAATAATAATAACACCCTCTTCTTGGACTTGTTGGAAAGACTTGATAAATTCATGCGCACTAAGCATTGCCAAATGCCAAATCCACAGTGATCACTCAATAAACACGAGCCATCCTTATTTGCAGATAGAGCACTAGCAATTTGAACTATCTCTACATGATCCTAGAGGCTGGTTACATAATAGGAATGAATGAATTTGTGAAGATCGTCCCAGGAACTCTGAATCTGAGCCTGGAGAGAGAGAGAGGAAAAAAAAGTGCGACTAAAACAGTTTATGAGTGAGCCCAGACCTTCTCTGTTAGTAAAGGACATTTCTATAAAACGATTTATATGTTGTCATAAAAGTATTGCCTCTGTGTTTTTAATATTCATTTTTACTATCAAATAAATCCTCTACATGAAAATATACATATAACCCATAAAAAGTTAAAGAAGAATACTAAAAGGAACATTCATTAATCAATCAGAAAAAAAATAAAAACAATCTTAGTTTGAAGCCTCAAATTTGACCCTAGCCCACCCAGCGTGGCTCAGTGGTGGAGCATTGACCAATGAACCAGGAGGTCACGGTTCAATTCCCAGTCAGGGCACATGCCTGGGTTGCAGAGGGCTCAATCCTGAGTGTGGGGGGTGCAGGAGGCAGCCAATCAATGATTCACTCTCATCATTGAAGTTTCTATCTCTCTTTCCCTTTCCCTCTCTGAAATCGATAAAAAAAATATGAAAAAAAATATGACCCTATGCTACAGCATCCCCTCTCTCACCAGTAATGGTGACCCGTACCTTATTTCTGTGTTGAATATGCTGTTCTTTTCATTGGAGTTCAGCCCTACATATACTTCTGTGACTGGCTTTTTGCTCAATGACGTTTTTGAGATTCACCGATGCTATTGCTTAAGTTGCAATTCATTCATTTTTACCAAATTCTAATAAGACGGTGCCAAACCTATCCATTCTAAATTAGATGAAAAATCGGGTAACTTTCACCTTATGTTAGCATTGAAAATGATGCCGACTTGTGTTTTTTACTTGAACTCTAGTGCCCATGACTAAGAGACAGTTTATAGTGCATTTGGCTCGGAGTAAAACTGCAAGGTAATAGATATAGCTACTGCATCAATTTCCCCGTTTTCCAAGATAGTATTGAATTGTTTTATGAAAGTTTTATGAGTTCACATACAACCTGTAAGTTATAAGCACTTATTTTGCTCAACAACTTCAATACTTGATATTGTTCAACTTTTAATTTTTGCACTTTGTTGGGTTTAATTTTTACACAATACCACTCAACTGTATTTTTAATTTGCATGATAATTAGTGAGCTCAGTACCTTTCCATATGTTTCAGGGTAACATCTGTTTCTTTCGCTGCATATTTTGCCCATTGTATTTGTCTTTTACTTATTAATTTTAATTCTTTGTTGTATATTTTGATAGAAAACCTTGGACAGTGATAAGTAGCATATCCCCCCCCCATTCACTACTTTATGATGCCTAAACCAAATTTCTTGATTTATGTAGTAAAAATTAGTGATCTTTCCCTTTAAAGTTTATATTACTTGTTTCTTGCTTAATAAATACTTTTCTACCAAAATTATATAAAGACATTCTTTTATATGCCTTCGAAAACGTATACCTTTCATATTTAAGGGCTTCATCCATCTGAAGTCGATTTTTTTGTAAATGGTAGAGAATAGAAAAGCAGTTTTATATGGATAATTAATTGTCCCTGAGATACTTATTGACTAGTCTCTTTCATCACTGACCTGTACTGCTATCTCTGTTGCACATCATTTCAGTGTATACACAGTACCTCTCTGGAACCTTTAATCCAGTTCTACTGTCTACCTGGCTATCACTAAGCCACTACTACAATGGCTATTCCTTTTACAATGTGTCTTGAAATACAGTAGTGCAACCACTCACACCTTCATTTCAAATGTAGAGTTTCTTCACGATTTCTGTTCTATCCCCTGTGAATGAGAAGCCCGAAGTCCCTTTGCAGGGGAGGTTTGCAATTTAAATGTTTGGGAGTTAAAGCCATGAGACATTCTAGCTCTGCACTGAACAATACTACAGCCACTTACACACGTGTAGCCAATTAAATGTATATTCATCAAAGTTACATACAATTAAATATCCGGTTGGTCGCACCATTTCCATTTCAAGAAGGCAATGACCACAGTGGCTGGTGCTACCATATTGGAAAACATAGATCTAGAACACTCCCATCACCACGAAGGGTTTTATCCGAGAGGCCTGTCTTAGACTCTCAATCCAGAACCATCCAAGAAAGTTAGTTTATTCCCTTTTGAAGAAAACATCGAAGCGATAAACCCAGTAGGGTCTGATGTTCAGTATTTTTCTTCCTCATCTTCTATATAACCTTACATTTGCATTTCTTGAAAAGCTCCACGTCTAAGGTCTTTGTTGTTGAATGTAATTATCCTCAGCCCACCAGATGAAGAGCTGAAAAATAAAGGTGCCCTGAGTAGAAATATCATCATAGCGGCGAGCAGGTTGGACCATGGTGTTCCCCTCCGTGACTTTCTCTCCCATTTTCACCCTTTTCTCATTTGAATCTCCTGGGTGACTTGCAGGAAGAGATGTCTCTTCTAGTATGTGCCTGGTAATAAGAAACTCTTTATCTTCTTAGACTCTTTACTCCCTTGAAACAGCTATACAAGGCAGCACAGTCTACTATATACTTACTGTTAATAACGACAGAAAGAACATACACTCTTTGGAGTGTTAAAGTAGCCAGATTAGTTCTAAGATGAGTCACTCACACTAAGCCCCAAGTCAGCAAACAAAAGCCTCCCTAACTTTCTATTTTCTGTTCTCTCAGAAAAGGAAGTGAGGAAGGTCTAAGTCAGCCGTGGGCAAACTACGATCCCGCGGGCCGGATCTGGCCCGTTTGAAATGAATAAAACTAAAAAAAAAAAAAAAAGACCGTACCCTTTTATGTAATGATGTTTACTTTGAATTTATATTAGTTCACACAAACACTCCATCCATGCTTTTGTTCCGGCCCTCCGGTCCAGTTTAAGAACCCATTGTGGCCCTCGAGTCAAAAAGTTTGCCCACCCCTGGTCTAAGTCAACCAAGAAGCACTTGTCTGATCAACACAAGTTGCCTAACTGGCTCCAAGACCTCCCTGTCCTCCATGTAAGAAAAGTAAGCCTGCTTTAGCCCATCAGCAAAGGCCCAGCATAACCTCCTTGTCCCTGCTCACTTGAGTCTATAAAACCCTCTCACACTGTACAGCTCCTTGGGGCCCCTTTCTACCTGCTAAGAGTGGATGCTGCCTGGTTGATGAGTCACTGAATAAGCCAATAAGAGCTTTAAAATGGACTCAGTTGAATTTTGTTCTTTCACAGGGACTTAAAGAAGTATTTTCTGACACATCCCTGGAGTGATGAGAACAGAATCTGAGTAAGAACGGGAGACATGTTCAAAATGAGCCCTCATAGTAACAAGGTGAGGATATGACTCTACAGAGCAGAGGTGGTGCATCTTCGTGGGCAGGAGGCAGGGAGCCCAGGCCTGTGAGAAAGTAGCCTAGAGACTCCGAATAGGTCCTGGGTTCTATGGGCCACATAGTGAATGCGTTTGCCTGGGAAAGCCATTGATAATTAAAAGGGTCCAGAAGGGGTATCCATATATAAAATACTGGGAATTTGCCTAAGCATCTTTTAAAAAAAATTTAGTATTTAATAATAGTTGACCTTCAATATTGTTCTGTATTAGTTTCACGTGTACAGCACAGTGGTTAGACAATCATACACTTTACCAAGTGTTCCCTTCGGTATTTCCAGTACCCACCTGGCACCGTGCATCATTATTACAATATTATTGACTATATTCCCGATGCTGTGTTTCCCATCCCCGGGACTGTCTTGTGACTTCAGATTTGTAGTTCTTAATCCCTTCACCCTTCTCACCCAGCCTCCCTACCCCCATCCCATCTGGCATCTTTTCCAACTCCTATTTTGCGACTGAATCTTCAGAGACAAAGCTCAGGTAGGCTGGCCTATCATTCTCAACTACATTGGAAAAGTAATAAGATAGGGGTGGGGAACCTTTTTTTTCTGCCAAAGGCCATTTGGATATTTGTAACATCATTTGTGGGCCATACAAAATTATTAACTTAGAAATTAGCCTGCTATATTTGGTCAGACATTTTTAAAATATATTTTTATTATTGATTTCAGGGAGGGAGGGAGGGAGAGAGGGAGAGGGAGAGGGAGAGGGAGAGAGGGAGAGAGAGAGAGAGAGAGAGAGAGGGAGAGAGAGAGAAACATCAATGATGATCCACACTGGGGATCGAGCCCACAACCCAGGCATATGCCCTGACTGGGAACTGAAGCTTTACCACAGGATCATAGGTCGATGCTCAACCACTGAGCCATACAGGCCGGAATGGTCAAACATTTAATTAACTCATGCCTAATGCCTTGGCAGGGCCAGACCAAATGATCTCAAGGGCCTTATACAGCCATGGGCCAAATATTCCCCATCCCTGTAATAGGGAATGATGCCCTAAGACCGGGCTTTTAAACAAGTACCTCCGGCTCCCAGCTCCCAGGGAGTTAAACAAAATGTGTTCCATAGGAGGAAGACGGTGTGCCCATTGCATTAACCTACTCCTGGGACTAATGTCTAGTGGAGAGTTTAAAGGAGAATGTGTAAGGGATGAAAAGGGTATTGGGATATCACCACTAGTCCACCCAGCGGGGAGATATCTTCACTTAACCCTCACAATAACCCTCGGAGGTAAGGATGAGTACCACCATTCAGCAAGGGAGGAAACAAGCTTAGCCAGTACACAGCAGAGGGCAGGTTCAAATATGGGCCAGGCCCGGGCTATTGTCTCATACTTCTCTCTGTACAATCTGATGACAGAAACATGAATCTCCCTCCTCTGATCATTATAATCAGCCCGGTATTCAGGATTGGCAAAAAGACTCAGTTTCTGACAATTGTTCACCCTTGTCTAGTTTTGTTTGGATATTAATGCTTATACTAATGGCTACCATTTACTAGATGTTAACTTTGTTTCGGGCACTTTTTAGAGATTGTCTCATTTAATTTCCTCAATTATCTTATGAAGTGATGCAATAACCTGTAGGAAAATCTAGTTCAGTCAATTGCCTAGACTGACATTTGTGGTCAATGGCCTAAGCCTGTCTAACTTCATCATGTGAAGAGCCCAGCTTGTGATCAACTTACTTTATATTTATTCTTGGAGAACAAGGCTGTTCAATTAAAACAATGCTCAGGAGATTTGGGCCATTGCTGTTCTTGATTCTCTATTTCTCTGAAATTTTATTTTTAAAGGCAAAGGGAAATTTAAACATAAGAAGTTACAGAAAAAAGCAAAACAAAACACCTAACTCTCAAAACACCTTCTGTGCCCCCAGCACAGAAACATCTGTGCTAATTTTTTCAAAATATATTTTTACTTATTTAAGAGTAGAAGGGAGAAGAGGAGAGAGAGAGAGAGAGAGAGAGAGAGAGAGAGAGAGAGAGACATCAACACTGAGAGAGAATCACTGATAGGCTGTCTCCTGCATGCCTCCTATTGGGGATCAAACCCACAACCCTGTGCCCTGATTGGGAATGGAACGGTGACCTCCTGGTTCCTAGGTTGATGCTCAACCACTGAGCCACACCAGCTGGGCTGTGCTAAAATTTTAACTAGTGGTTCCAGGAAGAATTATCTTCCAAAGAGAGATAACCCCCCAAAACAGAGCCATAGATAGTCAGGGTAGGATTGGTATGCAAGGCAACTAATTACCTAGTGACATATACAAAATGTGACTTTTAGCTTTGATTAAACAGGTGCTCTCTACACCAAGCTCTGCATTTTAATTGTAAGTCTATTTAATGCCAGTGTAAAACCATTTCTGATAACAGGCAGCAGTTACAGACAATCTGGCTGCATCCCCTGGCTGTCTTCATGAGCTCCATGTACAAACAAACAAAAGTCCTTAGTGTTCAGATGATAGAGTCTCTGCTATTAAATAAACACAGCCCAGCCAGCGTGGCTCAGTGGTGGAGTGTTGAGCTATGAATTAGGGGGTATGGTTTGATTCCCGGTGAGGGCACATGCCCGGCTTGTGGGCTCAATCCCCGGTGTGGGGCATGCAGGAGGCAGCCGATCAATGATTCTCTCTCATCATTGATGTTTCTATCTCTCCCTCTCCCTTCCTCTCTAAAATCAATAAATCAATCAATAGATAGATAGATAGATAGTTAAATAAGTGCAAAGACTGAATTACAGGTAAAAACCAGTTTACTGTGTTTGTTTTAACATTTAGATGGGAAGTTTTCAGTTCAGATTAGATATTTTAAAAAATATTTTGTCGTCAATCCAAAGATGCAACAAAAGGCTGCCGGGAGAACATTTGCTGACAATGTTTAGTGCTGTGGCTCAAGCCCCTTTAAAATTGTGAAATGTTATCCAGGAAATCCCAATTTTAGGCTGAGTAGCGACAAAGAAAAGCTGCTGAGGCCAGTGATATTCACATTTGAGATCGCTGCATCAATATAATTAAATTCCAAAAGGAATTGCCCTTTTTTTGGCAAGAAAAAGAATAAAAGGGTCAGAGTTTAGATAAGACTTGGAGAGAGCTCCTAAAAACACTCTAGCAATTTTGCTTCCGTCGGTATCTGGGCTCACAGACAAGTTCCTTTGGCTATGGGAGCCCTGCAAGAAGCCGCAACCTTCTGCAAACCCTGGGGAGAGAATTGGAACCGACACTAATCCTAACACCAAAGTCAAGAAGAAAGATACATCGGACAGGAGAAAAGTGAGAGGGACATCGAAACCATAATTTCACACATTCGTACTCTTCCCACGGGGTTGCTACATGCTATTGATGCATTGTTGTTTTTATCTTTTTATGTTTTATTTATTTTGTGAGTCTGTTTATTGAAGCTGGGGACAGTGAAACAAGGGCTTAGGACAGTGATGGCGAACCTTTTGAGCTTGGCGTGTCAGCATTTTGAAAAACCCTAACTTAACTCTGGTGCCATGTCACATATAGAAATTTTTTTATATTTGCAACCATAGTAAAACAAATACTTATGTTTTTGATATTTATTTTATATATTTAAATGCCATTTAACAAAGAAAAATCAACCAAAAAAATGAGTTCGCATGTCACCTCTGACACGCGTGTCATAGGTTCGCCATCACTGGCTTAGGATGAGGACCAACAGGAGAGCCTGGCGGGGCTGCTCTGGCTCACTGAAATCAGAGGAAAGGGGGCCTCGGAGTCAGGTTCAGGGGTGAGGCTGGGATGAGCTGCCCAGCTGTGGGGTTCCTTAGAGTTTAGGAGATGCGTATCTGTGGGGGGAGCAGAGGGGGAAGAAGAGAGGAAGAAGGGGGGAAGATGAGAGAGTGCCCTGATGCGTTCCTGTTTTTAGACAAAGATGATTCAAAATCTTCCAGATCCATCAATACCAGGATGGCTTGGAATGGCTTTCCCTGCACAGGGAGGATGATGGGGGCAAAGTGCTGCTGCTGCAGTCTGGGCGGCGGCTCTGATGGAATGCTGAACTAATGCCCAAGATGTGGGAGATGCTGAGATCCCCAGCCAATTCACCCGCTGCCTGAGAGAAGGCAGAGCCTCCCGCCCCCCGAGGGGCCATAGACGCATCCGGAGAGAACACCAGCGCCAATGGCCCCATTCCAACCTCTTGGAACATCCTTTTCAGGGATGGGCTGGTGAGGCCCAAGCTCCAGTTCCTGTCGCTACTAATCAGCAGCGCATGTAGACCACCATCCTCAGCTCCTAGGACCGATTCTGCAGGGGATGGGAATGACCAGATGGCATGAGGGCCCAGGGAATGAAAGCACGGGCTTGTTCCTATTCCTTCTTTTGTGTTCCTGTACAAACCAATCAGCACTCTGTAAACATTGAGACTTTCCCATAATCCACTGAGATTCGGCGAAGGGTACACTTTTCTTTGCTGCCTGGGTTAACCTTAGGATCCTAATGATGCTACACGACTTGTCCCAGGGAATGTGTTTTGCCTCTGGGACAACCCAGAGTGCAGGTCCCTGGATTCTTCTTCTCATGCCCTGAGAAAAGTCAATGTCACATGCCATGTAGAAGCCAGCTCTCCAGAGATAGGCAAGCATGGGTCCCACCCCACACCTCAGAATGCTGGATCTCTGTGAGTGGTGCATGCAACCTCTTTATTAGAAGATTACCCTGTAGATAGTATTATGTTCCCATTTTAAAGATAAGGAGACACGAGTTCGATGGTTAGCACGGAGTTTGGCACAGCGCAGAAGTTGTCATTAGGTTCCCACTGTGGGTGTGTTGCTAGCTATTGTTACAACAGATGAGGAGGAGGGTCACGAGCCATGAATGCCATGCATTATGTTTATGAATTTACCTATCATTTGCCAGATCCTTTAGCAAGTAATTCACCTATTTTAGCTCCATTTCTCTTACCATCCTGATAACGTGGAAGGTATTCCCATTTTACAGACAGGGGAAGCTGAGTCAGGTGTGAAGGTGCACAGTAGCTGAGTAATCTTAAACGGAGTCAGGATTTGACGCCTGGCCTCTGAGATTTCACCGGTAATATGCCTTCACTAATGGCACTCATGTACAATCACATATGCACGGCCTAAACCGACTTGGCAGGTTCAGGCTTCCAGTTTCCCACGACCAGCCGGAGTGAGCATCTCTGAGTCGCTTTGGGTAAGCAGGGGCGGGAGGGAAGGAAACACACATCGATTAAGGCACCGCCATCTGCCTGGCGGAGGGTGAGGACTTCCGTGTGCTCGTCTGTCCTACAGACTGTTAACTTCTGCACTCATTTCCCGACAGAAACCCAACGACGCAGGAGCGCTGGTGATCATAACCTCCCACGTGCTCAGAAACACCTCATGCAACTGGGGAAGTTTACAAGATGCTTCACATATTTCACTTGCTTGGCACTTAGAACATTTGCAGGCAGATGGAGGCTATATTGGCATCTATTTTGCAGATGAGCATGATAGAGTTTCTGAGAGACTAAGAATTCCACTCAAGGCAACACACGTTAGAGAGACCAAGGTGGTGATTGAGCCCTTTCAACATTTTACCTAAGTGAGAAAACTTGGGAGTTATCTAAGATATCTCTCTCTCTCTCTCTCTCTCTCTCTCTCTCTCTCTCTCTCTCTCTCTCTCTCCTCTTTCCTCCCTCCCTCCTGTGATCATGCTTGCTGGGCACATTAGAACCATCCTTGGGGAAAAGCAGCAGGATATCACAGTCCCGTCCTATTCCCTTCCACAGTCTCTGGGAAGTCCTACTTGACTTGCAGCAAACAGATCTGTTGGAAAGCTAACTCCAGGTGCAAGGGCAGATTTTAAAAAATGAATTAAGCTTCACAAAAGGTGATTACTGGTGTGAAATCACACTGGCTCTCCTGTTCCTGGTCAGGGCCCCGTGGGTGAAGTTTTCTCAAAGGGGCAGGAGGCCTAGTGTTCACACACAGAAGAGGCTCTGCTCTGTAAGACACAGCCAGCCCTTCCTGGGAAAGACGGTCATGAATGACATCACATCCCAGCACTGAGCCCGCCCACAGCTCCACTAAAGAAGGAAATAAAAAACACAAGAAAACTACTCAACACACTTTTTTAAAAATATATATTTTACAGAGAAGAAGGGAGAGGAATAGAGAGTTAGAAATATTGGATGAGAAACATAGATCAGCTGCCTCCTGCACATCTGGGATGTGCCTGCAACCAAGGTACATGCCCTTGACTGGAATCGAACCTGGGACCTCTCGGTCCGCAGGCCGACGCTCTATCCACTGAGCCAAACCGGTTAGGGCTCAAAATACTTTTTTAAAGAGATTATGGAAAACAACTCCTCCCGCCCCCGAAAAAAAAAAAAGATCATCTAATTCTAAGAACGAAGATGGGCTTGTGCTGGGGTTTTGATATTCCTTTTACCTTATCCATGTCTCAGGCATCATTCAGATAAAGTGAAACAGAATAGCTTCTTCTAGGCAGACAGAGTCTCTACAATATTTAATAGGTTTTCTCATTCTTGTTCAATCAAAATTAACAGATGTGTGAAAAAGAAAGATGGCCTGGCTCAGTGGTTGAGTGTCAAACTGTGAACCAGGAGGTCACGGTTCAATAACTGTTCAGGGCACATGCCCGGGCTGTGGACTCCATCACCAGTGGGGGGCGTGTAGGAGGCAGCCAGTCAATAATTCTCGCTCACCATTGATGTTTCTATCTCTCTCTCTCTCTCTCTCTCTCTCCTCTCTGAAATCAATAAAAATATATTTAAAAAAGAAGGAGGTAAAAGTGTTTTCAATCTCACAAGCTTTCATCTCTCCTGCCCAACGTGGTAGATATAATCCATTCACGCTTGGTCCTCTCATCCACTAAACCTCCAAAACGAATTCAGAAAATCTTCAGATGGCTCCGACTGATCCTAATCCTACGCGAAGGTTTCCTGTGTTCTTTAATCATGCTGAAAAGATAGGCCGGCCAGGCAGCTTTAAAGACATATGTCTCCTTCGCCTGGAGACAAAGAAAAATAAACCTAATCCATCCTTGCAGATAAATTCATCAAAACGCAAGGCCTGTGGAAACGTTGACCAGTGTGTTCACTATTTCTTCGTTCAGAATATCTGAGCAAGAAGGGACCTGACAGATCATCCAACCCAATCCCCAGAAGCAGAGATAAAAATAAGAGCATCAGGGCTGCGGTGGAATCCAGAGTGGAAGAACCTGGCCTTCTAATTGCACGACAGAGTCCTTTGCTGCCTCCGCGGGGAGAGGCAAATACGGCACACGGGGGCAATTTGTGCCTCCATCAGAGGACGGCTGCACTAAAAATGCCTGGCAACCGGCACCAAGTGAGCAAAGGCATGCTCTAGCATCTTCCCTTCTTAAAGGAGCATTAGCACAGTCCTGGGAGACAGAACCCAGCCCATTTCAGAATGCTTATCAGCAATAGGTTTTACTTGGGAAAATATGAAGTCATAGAATATTAATCGATTACTATATTTCCTAAAGCTGTAGCAGCTTTCATTGTAAAATCCAAAATTATCCCACAAACACGGACCTAGATATGATGATCGCCAGGAAGTAGGGACATTATTTTAAACCTAAACATATGGTATGATCGTAATTTCATTTCTAAAATAATTTTCAAAAGACAAAGGCAGCTGTAAAAAAGAAGGATTTCCTACCCTTTGTGGCAGCATGCATGGACCTGGAGGGTATTGTGCTGAGTGAAACAAACCAGTCAGAGAAAGAGAGCTATCACATGATCTCACTTGTAAGTGAAACCTAATGAACATAATAAACTGACAGACAAAAGAGGTCCAGAGGCATGGAGATGTGGAGCAAACTGACAGATCTCAAAGACAGGGGAGGGAAGAAGTGGGAAGGGATTAACCAAAGAACATATACATACTAGTGACCTGGTACATGGATTTGTGCACATTGAAAGGAAATTAATTAGAAGGTGGCTGGTGGGGCAGGACTGGGCAAGACTGGCCAGACACGCCCTGGAGCCAACCTCCCGCGGTCCCTCCCCAGGGTCTGCAGAGTGAGCAGAGTCCCTCCGGCAGGTGGGGTCCTTTGGCATGGCCTTCGGAGATCAGGCCAAAACCGGCTCTCTGACACCCCCTGAGGGGTCCCGGAGTGTGAGAGGGCACTCTTCAAAGTTGCTGTCATACAGGGTGTGGAACGCAAACGCAAGTGTGTAGTAAATCAGATTCGGGGCTGACAGCGTCCCAGCAACAACATAACCCACAGCCGAAGGTGGAATCGTGTGGCCCCACGAGGAATCGGGCTCCCTCCTCTCTGATTTTGGGGTACATCACCTGAGAACCAGCGCTGCCAAGTCACTGCAGCTCCACAGCTCCAGCATTGAGCAGCTGCCCCCTGGCTCCCTGGTGGTCAGTGCACGTCATAGGGACCAGTCAGGCGGTGGGACTTAGCATATTAGCCTTTTATATATATAGGTAGGCATAACCCATGGACACAGACAACAGTGTGGTGAAGGCTTTGGGTGGCCCAGGGGTTGATGAATGACAATTATTATTTTTATAATCATTATTATAGTTAACAATTGCATGGCATCACTATGCAATATTCTAAGCACAGTCTATTTCCTATCAACTCATTTAATGTTTTCAATGACTCTGGAAGGTTAAATGACTCCCCTAAGGTCATGTAATGGTAACTGCTGTTCACTGAGACTAGGGAATGATTTTGGAGTCATCAACAGAAGCAAGGAGAAACACACAAATTTTACATGCAAGGGAATATGTCCAGTTTTGAAATTTAGAATAATGACTTGGATCAAACAGAGAATGTTAGATTGGACAGCAGATGTGATCACCTACATGGAGAAGATTAACTCAGTTAGTCACCCGGCCCCAATCCTATGCTTAAAGAATACACTTAGGCCCTAGCCAGTTTTGCTCAATGGATAGAGTGTCAGCCTATGGACTGAACGGTCCCAGGTTTAATTCTGGTCAAGGGCACATGCCTGGGTTGCAGGTTTGATCCCTAGTAGGGGGCGTGCAGAAGGCAGCTGATCAATGATTCTCTCTCATCATTGCTCTTTCTTTCTCTCCTTCTCCCTTCCTCTCTGAAATCAATAAAAGAAAATTTATAAAAGAAAATACTTAAGCCTTATAAAATAACAATATTTAATAAGGTCTGGATGGAATTTTCACTTCATCTTGTTGGCTTGGAATTTCTGGGTTAGGATGGAGAGTTGGATATCGACATTTTTGAGGATAATTTACACCTTGGAATTCAGTTAAATCCATGGCGACAGGAGCAAAATACTGTGCGTGTGTTTGTGTGGATGTGTGTGAGCATCAACCCGCTGCAAAGATTTCTTTTCAAAAAGTTGCCCCGTGGAGACAAATAGCCCGAGGTAAACACGCAAGCTATACATTCTGCTTTTGACTGCAGGCTTAACTTGTCAGCGATAATGATTTACATAGTGATGCTCTCTCTTGCTGTCTGGAAAGCTGCACTAGCTTCCAGCTATGTGTTCTGTTAAGAGTCATGAGGAGAGAAACCCTTCCCATGTCAAGCTGGTTTTATTGTCAGTTCTGTTCCAGGGGTGATGTGAAATCTGGGTAATGCAGGTGATCTGGAAGCAATGTTGCTGCGAAGATGAGTGGATATTATTTTTTAGAAAACAGGCAAACTTATTGCCCAACCGGCATGGCTCAGTAGTTGAGCATCGACCTATGAATCAGGAGGTCATGGTTTGCTTCCCAGTCAGGGGCACCTGCCCAGGTTTCAGGCTCGATCCCCAGTGTGGGGCATGTAGGAGACAGCCAATCAGTGATCCTCTCTCAACAATGATGTTTCCATCTCTCCCTCTCCTTTCCTCTCTGAATATATATATATGTATATATATATATATATAAATAAAATAATAAAAATAGGTCAATTTATTTTAAAGAGTGAATGCCACCCCACAATGGCATATTTCTACCTTGTTTCTTCACGGTGAATATTTATGTCACCCAGAGTCCTTGCTTATCTCAGCAAAGGCCCTGGCAAACAGTATGTCCCCAATAAATCCTGCTGAATAAATATATTCATCTACTTTTGTCCAATAATTTGTCAGCCCTTCAGAATAACAAGTTAATCGTATTGATTTTGAAAGTAAAAAAGTGATTCATCTGTGGAATGTCCTATTGGTTTCTAAATTCTCTCGTGCGTGTGTGTGTTTGATAAAATATTATAATGTGAAGAACTTCAACTTTTTTATGAGACACTATATGTTAGGAAAGTTTAGGGGCACAATTTAATGGCAACTATATTGATGTTTGAGATCTGATTCAGCAACTTCCAGCTGGCTGACCTTAGGCAAATTACATAGCATCATTAAATCTGTGTATGTCTACAAATTGAAATATATTACAGTGTGCACCTCATATGGATTTTGTGAGCATTAAATAAGCTATGCCAGCCCTGGCCAGGTAGTTCAGTTGGTTAGAGTGTCACCCTGAGAAGTCAAGGTTGCAGGTTCGATCTCTGGTCAGAGTAGGTACAGAAAGCAACCAATGAATGCACAAATAAGTGGAATGAAAAATTGCTGTTTCTCTCTTTCTCCCTTCTTTTCTCTCTCTAAAATCAAGAAATAAAAATTTTAAAAGAAATATGATTTGCCGTGGTATGCATCCAAGAACATACCCATGGGCGAAGAGCAGAAGGAAGAACCAAATAAAGTAAGAGAGAAGGCAGAAAGCAGCGTAGGTTTTGAAATGATCTCCTTCTGTGTTAGTCCCTTTTCCTGTCCTGGCCATTCGGGGACAGTGACTGACTCTTTCTGCACCTGAGTTTATCTGTTAAGGGGACACAGAGGTGATGTTAGTAGCCTTATCTCATGATTCAAGTGAAGGCTAAGGAAGATTTTTCATAACCTGAAAAGCACTAGGTAATTAGAAAGTCTTAATTCCCTTGGTCCTGACTATACATATTCAACTTGCCAACTCTTTCTTGATCCAGTAGAATATAGATGAATCCAAAGGACAAAAGTAGAAAACAACTTGGAGCCGTCTGTATGGCCATTTTAAATGATTTAAAATTAATTGCATAGGCTACATTTTTCATACTAGAAATATAAATTCTAATAACATGGTTTGTTTCTTCTACTGTTTCAAAAGCCCACTCCATAATTTGTATAGCGTTTGAGAGTACGTAAATTGTCCAAGGACTTACCCATAATCCTTCCCCACTTCCCCACCTCCTCAGCAAACTAACATAGTTTACTAAGTAAGTTTAGGGCCATGGCACCTAAGTATGAACTGTGTGATGATTTCATTTAAAGGGTCATTATTAATCCTGGCCCATGTGGCTCTGTTGGTTGAGTGTCATCCCGTTCACCAGAAGATTGCTGGTTCGATTCCCAGGGCACATGCCCGGGATGGTAGGCTAAATTACTATGCTCCACATATGATTGGAAGGAAAAGGACTATGATCTAGTTTCTAGCCCTAGTTGCAAGAGAAGTATATAACTTTAACAGCCAAACTGTGTTTCTGGAAAAATTTAGAAAGAAGAAAGGTCATCATGGTTGTTGGTTCTCTCATATTGTCCCAACTGCCAGCCTGGCCCTGCCAGCCACATTTATTCAGCAAAGACCATCTGTCAGAATCAGACACACCCCTTTTCAAAAAAGCAGACCTGTGTGGTCAGAAATGTCCTAAACATGCGCATCGGCCCATCCATCCAGGGCTAAAACCAATTAGTTTGGGCCTCATGAAAATCTCTCCCTGGACCCCAAATCCACTCCATGTGGCTCTTCTGTTTTCTCTCTCTCTCTCATGGCTTCTGATCCTGTGTGCTTTTTTAATTCTGTGCTCCTTTGAAAGTCTCGCACTTGCTATGTTTTCTGGGTCAAGGCTCCTGTCTTATGTTGTATCATTTGTAACGTGACTTTCTGTAATTCAGGATTTCTGTCTTACTCTCTACTTGTTGCTCGGCCCTATCATTCATGTCTCTTCCGTCCTGTCTCATCATCTCATTCTTTGTTTGTGTGTATTTGGGGTTGGGGGTGAGCATGTCTGTCTTTTATCTTTTTTAAATTTATTTCTATTGATTTCAGAGAGGAAGGGAGAGGGAGAGATAGATAGAAACATCAATGATGAGAGAGTATCATTGATAGGCTGCCTCCTTCAGGCACCACACTGGGGATCAAACCCACAACCCGGGCATGTGCCCTGACTAGGAATCGAACCATGACCTCCTGGTTCATAGGTGGACACTCGACCACTGAGCCATGCCTGCCAGGTTCTCAGTGTTTTTATCTGGACTCCCAGCTTCTTTCTGCTTTTTTCCTCTAACCTGTGGGTTGGAGGAGAAGCTGGGATCGTTGCAATGTTTTCCCCAAGGACTAGTCGGGATGTGGACGATGGTTTCAGCTGTAACCTTTATGGGAGAAGTCTAATGACAGGAAGAGCAGAAGAGAAAAGAGAAACAGTGGCTGTGATCAATAGGACCAGCCATTGCAAATGTCTAATGATTTCGGAAAACACCTCGCGAGGCTGATTATAAATGTTCCTGCAAAGGCAGGGACATAATCAGTGGATGAGTCCTGTCAAAACAACACTGCTCTGAGGGAGAAATAATAGGACACACACACACACACACACAGGCACACAAGAGCAAGACAAAAGGCAAGCTGCACTGAGACATTTATTTATACATTTATTTATACTTTCAGGTTCCCAGAAGCACATTAAAAAATATAAAAGCAAAGAAAACTCCACTCTAAATAGCCCTGCCACATCCCAAATCAAGGCTCCGAGTGGCTAGGGAGTCGGACTTGGTTTGAGGAGTTACAGGATTTAGTCATTTGTAATGGCCATGTTCGCTCCTTCACCAAATCACATTTCCTCGGAGAATCTGCTAAAGAAAAGGGGCTGGGAGTTATTCTCTGTGGCAAAGGGCATGACCAGGACTGTGCGGAGGAAGGTCACCATGATAAGAGCTAGGAAGGAAGAGAGGAAGCAGAGAGGCACGCATCCATTTGGAAAAGGGCTCTGGGAGATGGAAGAGGCACAGGGAAGTCACTGCAGGGAGCGGTGTGAGAGATCCACTCTCAAGCATCTGGGACGTTGTCCACCAGCTCAGCTCCCCCGTGTCCTGGGACCTGGCACTAAATCATCCAGCATTAACGTGCTTAGTTTGAGAAACTGGAGAGTGCAAGCTTTCTGCCTTCTTTACGTTCCTGTCTGTGTGTAGGGGGCTTCTGGTTCATTCCACTCAACTCGGCCACCCTCCTTGCTGCTGTTCTGGTGATTCTCCATTTAAGAGGAACCCACAACATCGCCCAGTTGTGGCCAAACCTTCTGGAACTAAGTTAAGGCCACCGCTCAGAGTAGTTAAGAATCCTACTCAACTCAGAGAAAAGCCAGAATCATCTCTCCCTACTCACCTAACCAGTGAGCATTTACTTTGGTCCAACGTGTCAATTTTCCTGTCTGCAAAATGGAGACAATACTCCGTAAATATGTTGAAAGCACAGAGCAAGGTGCCTGGAGTGCTCCATAAAAATATTCCCCTCGCCTTGGCCAGTTTTATCCAGGGGTTAGAGCGTCAGCCCACAGACCAAAGGGTGGCGGGTTCGATTCCCGGTCAAGGGCTTGTACCTCGGTTACAGGTTCACCAGCTCAGTTTCCACATGTCCAGGTTCCCCAGCCCCGGCAGGAAGCAACCAATCGATGTGTCTCTCTCACACAGATGTTTCTCTCTCTTTCTCTCTTCCCCCCCCCCCCCGCACCTTCTTCCCTTCCACTTTCTCTAGAAATCAATGGAAAAACTATCCTGGGGTGAGGATTTTAAAAAATTCTCCTCCTGCTGTCCCTTCTTCGGTAACATTTTTGTCTTACTTCATCATCATATTCATTTTAAATATCGACTCTAAAATGAGAGAGCACAGGAGACAGGTACTGTGCTAGGCCCTGTATTTAGAGACTACTCCACAAATGATCACTTCATCCATGGCACTGGCCCTGCTCAGGCCCAGACTGTGAGAGTCTCATCCCCCAGAGATGAAAGAGTCACCACAGGCAGACGCCTCGGAGACATTTTCCTTCTGTCAGAGGGACTACATCCGCCTCTGACTCTGAGGAGCATGCGAAGAAGTCACTGCAGTGGCCTCGCCATTAGACAGGCAGCTTGAGTAGATCTCACCCAGCCACAGACACTATAGTCAGATACCATACCCTGGGTCACTTCTGTGAGTCTTTTCTTTTCTTTGTTTTTTTTTTTTAAATATATTTTATTGATTTTTTACAGAGAGGAAAGGAGAGAGATAGAGAGTTAGATACATCGATGAGAGAGAAACATCGATCAGCTGCCTCCTGCACATCTCCCACTGGGGATGTGCCCGCAACCCAGGTACATGCCCTTGACCGGAATCGAACCCGGGACCTTTCAGTCCGCAGGCCGACGCTCTATCCACTGAGCCAAACCGGTTTCGGCAGTGAGTCTTTTCTTATCTGCAAGTTGGGGTGGCAGCCCAGCTCACTGAGCACCGCCCACATGGGGTTCCAAGGAGATGAGATGTGGCCATGGTTACTGGAACAGGCTCTGGGATCCCCACACCCAGGTTTGACCCCTGGCTTCACCTTTTATGCTTCACCATTTTCCTGTCATCTCTAATGCAAATAACTCTTCCCTCCAGGGACGCTCTCCTGATCTGGCCATGGGAATAACACTAATCAGAGGATTGCTAAGAGAATTGAACAAGCAAACTTGATAAGGTATCCACTCTATAGTAAACATGTAATGGATCTAATCAGTTTATTGTGGTTACTTAAGATCTCCTTTCTCCCCGCCCCCCATCACTTTAATGTCCCTGGAAAATGCCATCAATTTCATGGTCTTCACCCTACATTCAAGGCAATAAAGATCTATGCCACGCAAGTGGGCTTTTTAGGATTAAAGAGAAACAAATATATGCAGCTCGTGTTTTATTCCCTGCTGTGTCCCCCCAGTATTTCTCAGCCCTCTGATCAGGCTCATCTGGATTCCGCTATTGTCTCCTGCAGAAGCCCAGTGACATTTTAAAATATATATATTTTTTTTTATTGATTTCAGAGAGGAAGGGAGAGGGAGATAGAGATAGGAACATCAATGATGAGAGAATCATTGATTGGCTGCCTCCTGCATGCCCCATTTTGACCAGAATCAAACCCGGGACCCTTCAGTCCGCAGGCTGACACTCTACCCACTGAGCCAAACCAGCTAGGGCCTCAGTGACATTTGATACTTTGCAAATTTCAGAGCATCCCTGCCCTTTGTGGTAAATGCATGCAGGAGAAAAAGAAAAAAAAAGGGAGTTCATGGATCTGAGCAGGGAACAGTTCCTGTGAGCTGACATGCCTCCACCATCCTCTGCAATAGATGGGAGTTCCCTCTGCAAATTGATGTCACAGCCTGTGGTGCCCTACACCTGCCACACGGGGTTCAAATGAGATAAGCAGCTTGGCATCTACCAAAAACCTTGCCCGGGGCTCTTCCAAACACCAGGGCCCATGACCCCTTCCTTTGAGTGGTTTTCAAAACACACTCAGCCTGGATCCAGAGAGCAAAAAGCATGATTCAAGCTCTCCTGGAATTCACTGGCGACAGATTGATTTCTTCAAAAATGTACGTGTTTATTTCAATGCTTTACTACGCACAGGAGACATTTCTAAAATGCAGCTTCTGATTCCCTAAATCGGGGACACGGGGAGTGAACGAAATTCTGCATTTCTAACTATTCTTGCCAGCTGCTGCTGCTGCTGGCGTGCAGACCCTCATTTTGAATAATACCCAGAGTGCACTGTACTTCTCCTCCCAGAGTAACATCGACACGTTCTGAAAAGTGAGGTGAGGAAGCCAGTGCTGATGAGAAAAGATATCACATCTTTACTGAAGATCTGGATCTTTGAATGTTGACAAGACGTCTGCACTGTATTCAAAATACATATAGATTTAGCTGGAAACAGGAGGCTACATGACCACATGATGCCAAAGTGTGTGGGTGTGTAGGTATGTATGGGGGTGTATTTAAGTAAAATGGAGCTCTAGCGGGTTTGGCTCAGTGGATAGAGTGTCAGCCTGTGGACTGAAGGGTCCTGGGTTCCATTCCGGTCAAGGGCACATGCCCAGGTTGCGGGCTTGATCCCTGGTAGGCAGCGTGCAGGAGGCAACCGATCAATGATTCTCTCATCATTGATGTTTCTCTCTCTCTCTTCCTCTCTGAAATCAATAAAAATATATTAAAAAATAAGTGCAACAGAAATGATATGTATAGATAAAAAATGCTGACATGTAAAAGAAATGACTGTTTTGAAAACATGCATAGCCCGGCCAATACTGTAACACTTTTATCTTTCTGAAATAACATAATTCCATAAATAACTTTTCTAGGTTATTCTCATGTATTGAAAGGTTACAGGCAACATGCAGGATAATGAGATTAAAGTTTCCAGGCAAAAAATAAAATCTCCACTTCTGGTTACTACATGGCCAACCCCATGATGATGAAAGTTGTTTAACATGCCTTTAGCGGTACAGCAGGGCTGTGGCCATTCTTTCTCTCTTCAATCTCATAGAAATGATGAAATGTTCCAGCACTTTAATTTATTAATTGATGGGGTTGGCCTTCCAACTGCATATTACAGGTGTAGTTTTAAAAAAAAAGATTCTATTTGCCAAATGAGTTTCACATTACATCATTAAATAATGGACCCCATGAATTTGCCATGTAGATGGCATTGATTTTTAAGAAAATTGAACAATATGCCACTTTCATTTATTTTACTCTCATCTTATAATGTTTTTGAATGAAATTATAGCCTATTCTAAAAAATAAATGGCAAAAAAATGATAAAGAGAAAAGACCTGCTAATCTAATCACATATATTGGAAAAAAGTTTTAATAGATTCATACATTTTCTTACAGGTTCCCCTTTATTGATTTGTGGTACAGTTATTAATATGAATCGATATCAGGAATTAACTCCTTATTTTGTTTTTAATGTGGGTTAAGTGAATATCATTTATTCATTAGATATAATTACACCTTTGGGGGTTTTTTTATGATCTTTGTTATTTTCAATTGGGGATATTTTTACACCAAAATCAGTATGTAGTGGTTATGAATATAATTAGGATTCTGCTTACATTAATTTTTAAGAATCAAGATATTTGGCACTACATGTGTGAGGGGGTAATTAAAAAATAGCAGAATAGTGAAAATTGTTGAATAATGACGATCCTGGTGAGGGGTACATGGAGGTTCATTATTTCTGTAAATATTTGAACATATATATTTTTCATGCATACATACATATCTTAATAGATATGTGCCAGGTACCTGGTTCATATCTTTCTTGCATTTTTAAATCATATCTATATACATTTTATAATTTGCTTCTGATATTGACTCAGTTGCCATCTGAATTATAATTATCATAAATCTTAATAATTTGTAATGATTCACATTAATCTGCCACGTGACATCGCAATGCAAGTCTTTCAAGATGGGCAGCACTGGCTTGCCCAGTTCTTCCCTGTGAGCTTCGGCTTCCAATTTGTGACAGGAATCAGTTCTCTATTTCCTTTTGCCTTCCTACTGACTACCTTATTGCCATTGATTCCTAAAATAAGGTTACATAATCCCCCAGAAACACAGGACTCTCATTTGGCTTCAGGTTAGAAAAACATCTGCCTCCAGGAGATGACCCTAAGAGACCTGGCAAAAAAAATGCAAGGCTCTTCTTCCGAGAAGTCTGCATGGATTTAGTTCTCAGGGCATCTACAGAGGTAAGCGCGGGTTATCTACACTCTCACCTGGTCGATGGTAGGGAATGAGGTGAACAGGGTGAGGGTCTGGGCTCCAGAAAGACCTGATTAGGCAATGACCGGGGATGTACTTACGTAGAAACTCAGCTAATAGACTGAGTGTGTGCCTGCACACATGTGTGCGTGCGTGTGTGTGTGTGTATTTCTGCTGACTTACAAAACTAATATTATTCCATTTATTTATATCAGCATCAAAAGATTTCCAGCAGCTCTGGGATGCCTGCTGTTTTGAAGTGGGGACGCCGGCAAGAGGCAGACAACCCCAGTTGCCGGGCCAGATTGAGACACACGATGCTGACTTGCATTCCTGCCAAACTGTTGGTGCACAAGGCTCCATCGGAGCAGGCGGAAGCCTCTCGGACCTGACAGTGAATTGTTCTCGCATGGCCGGAGGTCCAATTTGGCTGTGGCTGCGTCGCCCAGTGCTCTTCACATGCAAACGGCCAGCAAAAATAATGGCATGTCAAGTGCAATTTTCTTGCCGGCTGCTGACACCGTAAACGGTAATAGAGTGTAATTATGTGGCACCCCGTGTCCTTCATACTAAGCACCACCCAGACGATTTCCAAGTTACAGGCAAGCGGGGAGGTTAGAAGGTCAAATTTAAAGAGAGAAAATGAGTCAGTGCCTTGGAGGGAGAGGATTATAAATAGATGTGGCATCACCAGCGAGAAAGTACTATCCAAATAAGGAACTGCTCAGGCCCAGGTAGGAGGGAAGACGAGGGGAACGGAGCAGAGGAGTTTATGTAAGAGAGAGAGAGAGAGAGAGAGAGAGAGAGAGAGAGAGAGTGGATTTGTGACAGATCTCTGACCACCTGGACAGCGAACCAGTTTTCCCCACATCCAGCAGTCAGGGGAGCTGAGGATCACACAACTACAGAGTGAGAGATAAGGAACCCGGACGGAAAATTGAGAGATGTTACACACGTTTTTTAATATGGCTTGCCCCTCCCCCATTCCATAGGGATTTGTGTCTTCAATATAGTTCGGTAACTCACTATAGTAGTAGTAAGTGAAGACGTGTGGCCAAGAGAAGCCATGTGACTTTCTCTTTTGGCCACTTTGTAGCAGAGACAGAAGAATCCAGATCTCCAGGGGAGCCTTGCCTAGCTTCCCGCTGTCACTCAAAAGATCCCACCCCTAGTTCTCTGTCTTCAGGTTACCCGAGCCTCCGTCCGCGTCCACTGCTCTTCTAGCCTCTGCACATGGGATTTCCTCCGTTGGGAACTCTCTCTTTTCCTCCCTGCATCCTGGTTCACCTGGTGATGGCTTCTCAGGGCACAGGTATTGCCTTAGGGGAGAGTCCACCACCGCACAGGACAGCTTCCTCCGTATATGTGCACCCAGAGAACCACGTTCCTTCATTTCAGAGGACTTATCTCTGTTTTCACCTGATTTTTTTTCATTCTTCTTAAAATATGTTTTTATTGATTTCAGGGAGGAAGGGAGAGGGAGTGAGATATAGAAAACATCGATTGGCTGCCCCCTGCACACCCCCACTGGGGATGGAGCCCCAACCCGAGAATCGAACCGGCGACCTCCTGGTGCATGGGATGATGCTCAACCACTGAGCCACACCAGCCAGACTCGTGATTATGTTTTTAATATCGGTCTCCCCCTTGTAGCTCATTAGTTCCAAGACTGAGGGCATGCATTTATTTGCTCAGACCTACAAATCCATAGGTAATATTGCTTAGCAAACAGTAGGTGCTCAATAAATATCTGTGGAATGACTTGATGCTGATACCATAAACAGTAATAGAGTGTAATTATGTGGCATCCCGTGTCCTGGTGAGAATTCTCAGATGGCATCAAGCTGTCCCTATTAAAGAGTCCATGCACATTGTATCACAATGACACTATTTTTGGTCTTGGTTGCAAGATTTAGAAGAAACCACATGGGTTTTCTCTCTCTGTCTTCGCTAAGAGCCGAACAAATAGGCACATAGGGTGAAGGGTCCCGTGCACCATCTTCTCTGCCAGTGTTGGCAGAGACAGTCAATGCTGGAGGTCTGGGGCCACATGGAATGCTAAGCATTGACGTGTTTGTGAACAGGCTCTGAACCACCTTGTTCTAGAGACCTGGAGGCAGGAATGGAGTCTGTTTGGCTGGCATTCGTTTTGCAGAAATTTAGAAAGAAGACTCCTGGTGCACTGTGGGCCGTAAGCACAAGCATAAGTTTGCAGCTGGATTAGAAACTCACAGAATCCCCATCTTGCACTGCTTCCTGCCGTTAAGGGGAGGCCTCCACAGAGAGGAGCCTGCAGCCTCCACACAGAGTTGTTTTAATATTTTTTAAAAACATATCCCTATTGATTTCAGAGGAAGGAAGAGGGAGAGAGAGATAAAAACATCAATGATGAGAGAGACTCATTGATGGGCTGCCTCCTGCACTTTCCCCCGCTGTGGATCGAGCCCACAACCTGGGCATGTGCCCTGACAGGGAATTGAACCGTGGCCTCCTGGTGACCTCCTGGTGACCTCCTGGTTCATAGGTTGACGCTCAACCACTGAGCCATGCCGGCCAGGCCAGAGAGTTGTTTTAATAACTTCACTTGTCCACCATCACTGACTCAAAGAACGTCTTTTATGTTCAATACATAGAAACAATGCTTGAGCTACCCAGCTGGTCTATAAAATACCATGATGAAAGGGAGAGCAGGGAAGCAATGCATTGGCCTCTTTATTGAAAAATGCTGTTTGTACTAAATCTGGCAGAATTAATATTACGTTTGTAAATTCCTCCATTACTTAGGTGAATTATTAATTCATTTGTTCATGCAAAATATTTACTGAGCACTTCCCGTATGCAGTCTGTCGTCTAAGACCTGGGGATATACAGTGAAGAAGAAAGGAAACCAAAAATAATTGTTCTCTGTAGAATTTGCATTCTAGTAAAAGACAAGTCATAAATGAGATAAAGAATAGAGTATGTGAGATAATGTAATCTTGAAGGACAAAAAGCATAGTCCAAGGACATGAAATATTAGAGATGGGACAGTTATAGTTCAGACAGAATGGGACAGGGAAGGCTCTTTTGAATATGGTTTTCAGCTTCTTTTTTCTCCTTTATTTTATTTATTTTTGCTTTATTGTTTTCATTTTCAAATAAATTTTTTATTGTTGATAATACTACAGATATTTCCCATTCCCTCCTCCTCCCAGCCCCTATCCATCCACCCCCAGGTCTTCACCACCCTATTGCCCATACCCATGGTCTATGCATAATCCTATATAATAAAAGGCTAATATGCAAATTGGCCAAACAGTGGATCGACAAGTCACTATGACACACACTGACCACCAGGTGGCAGATGCTCAATGCAGGAGCTGCCCCCTGGTGGTCAGTGCGCTCCCAATGGGAGAGTGCTGCTCAGCCAGAAGCCGGGCTCACGGCTGGAGATTGCAGCAGTGGTGGCGGAAGCCTCTCCCGCCTCCACAGCAGCACTAAGGATGTCTGACTGCCGGCTTAGGCCCGGGGAATGGACCTAAGCCGGCAGTCAGACATCCCCCAAGGGCTCCAAGATTGCGAGAGGGCACAGGCAGGGCTGAGGGACCCGTCCAAGTGCATGTATTTCATGTACCGGGCCTCTAGTAAGTAGTTCTTTGGTTTATCTCTTCTCCTTCCCTCAACCCCACATTGAGGTATGTCAGTCTGTTACATGCCTCCCTGCTTCGGGTCTTATTTTGTTGGTCAATTCATTTTGTTCATTAGATTCCAATTAAAAAAATGGCTGAAGACCTGAATAGACATTTCTCCAAAGAGGACATACAAATGTCCTGGAGACACATGAAAAAATGCCCAAAGTCACTATTCTTCAGAAAAATGCAAATTAAAATCACAATGAGATATCACATCACACCTGTCAGAAAGGCCATCATCAAAAAATCAACAAAGAACAAGTGCTGGTGAGGATGTGGAGAAAAGGGAACATTAATTCACTGCTGGTGGGAATGCAGATTGGTGCAACCACTATGGAAAACAATATGGAGTTTCCTCAAAAATTAAAAATGGAACTTTCATTGGACACAGTGATCCCACTTCTTGGAATATATCCTAACAACCCCAATACACCAATCCGAAAGAATATATGTACCGCTATGTTCATAGCAGCATTATTTACAACTAGAGGCCCAGTGCATGACTTCGTGCACAGGTGGGGTCCCTCGGCCTAGCTGGTGATCTGGGCTGATCAGGACTGAGGGAGGTTGGCTGGGGGGAGGGGCTGTGGGAGGTTGGCCAGCAGGGATAGGGGCCATGGGAGGTTGGCTGTGGGAGCGCACTGACCACTGGGGGGCAGCTCCTGTGTTAAGCATCTGCCCCCTGATGGTCAGTGCGCATCATAACGACTGGTCGACCGGTTGTTCGGTTGCTTAGGCATATATAGCTAAGATTTGGATATAGCCCGAGTGCCATCAGTAGAAGAATGGATAAGAAAGCTGTCAGGCATTTACACTATAGAATACTATGCAGCTATAAAAAAAGAGGGACCTCTTATGCTTTGGCACCACATGGATAGGCCTGAAAAATATTATGCTCAGTGAAACAAGCCAAACTGAGAAAGACAAATATCACATGATCTCACTTATTTGTGGAATCAACTTCATTTTAATTCAACAGGAAATATATGGGCTTACATTGCTTCTGACGCAGGGGATCCTCAGTAGTCCTACCCTGTCCCTGTGACATTGCATAAACCTTTCTGTACAACTAGGGCACCTAACTTCCCACTCCACCCCACCCCACCAGGCTAACTGGTGTCACCCTTCAGTACACACCTAAAAATCCCTTCACCTAAGTCACCTAAAAGGGCTCTTATTTGGGCTCCCAGAGTCCTAGCGCTGTCATTGTCAGTTTGTCCACCACTCCAACCACACACACACACGCACACACACACACTTGTATAATTAATACAATCATTAATTACTTGTAGGCACTATGCATACATTCTTTTATTTATTCTTATATACTCTTATTTATCCAGTTTGGATAACTCTTTTTTTAAAATATATTTTTATTGATCTCAGAAAGGAAGGGAGAGGGAGAAACATCAATGATGAAAGAGAATCACTGATCAGCTGCCTCCTACACGTCCCCTACTGGGGATGGAGCCCGCAACCTGGGCATGTGCCCTTGACTGAAATGGAACCTGGGACTCTTCAGTCCGCAGGCCAACACTCTATCCACTGAGCCAAACCGGCTAGGGCCAAGTTGGATAACTCTTGAAGAGTTTTAGTAATTTTCCCTAAAGTTAAGAGCCAGAAAGTGCCCAAGCCAATTTTCAAATCTCTGGAGAGTGCATCTCTAAGGCCTATCTCTGCATCCAGCTGCCTTCTGATACAGTAAACGTAGACAATGGTGGTGTAAGGCAAGCATGTCAAGCTCAAAGTCTAACACGGGCCAAATAAACGAGGCATGCAGCCCATGGGCCGTGAGTTTGACATGCCTGGTGTAAGGGGATAGGTGGAGAATCAATCACTCCAACACTGCTCTGCCCTTGAGCTTGAACTCCGTCAGCCAGGCCCAAGGCCCTCACCATGGTGACTGGCAGGAGGGTCTTTCAAAGAGCAGGTGTGCTGAGGAGTAACGAAGGCTCCTCAGCCAGCTCCTGGGGAGAGGGTCGGCGATGCAGTGGTTTGGGGTGGGATGTGGAAGAGTGCGCACAGAGATAAAACGCCACAAAGCCCCAGTGGGCATCCTGACAGGGATCATCCCCACACTCAGTCTGCCTTGTAATCAGGAGCGGTCCCCTGATGTGTATTTTTGGCTTTTCTACAATCCCAGATCCTTAAAGGCTAAACTGGAATAATTCAGGAGCAATTCCCCTTAAAGGAGAACTAGGTATGATTGGCAATGTTTGTGGAAACATTCTTCAGAAAACAGATTTAACTCTGAATTTGCAATTGTTTGGGAAGTGGCCGGGGAAGGGAGCAGGACAAGTTAATTAATAAAAACAGTCATCAAGACGCAGGAGCATGTCAGCTCTTTCAAAGTCCTGGGGGTTCGTTAGCCACATTTCTGTCACTCAAAGAAACATGAATTTCTTGAGTGTTACTGAGTCACAAAGGTGCCGAATGCCTCTATTACTTTATTTCAAGAAAGGAGGTGGGATTAGTCATCAGATTCTATGAGTCTGAAACAAAATCCAATATAATTACTTTTTCTATTCAGACCAAAGTGGAAAGTTCTCTCGGCAGGGCATGTTTGTTTATTTATATTATACAAGATGCCATCAGTGTGATACACCTCCATAGAGTTAACTATTAGAAACAGGCAGGCGATATCTATCAATGATGCAGGTATGAAATTACCCAGAATTTCACATGGTACGAAACGACTTGCTGTGCAGCTGGCTAAAGCAGTTCTAAATAACCCGAGAGTAAGAATGTAAGGACTCTGCATCTATGTTTAATTTGTTATTATTTTGAGAGAGAGAGGAAGGGAGAGGGAGAAAGAAACATCGATGTGAGAGTGAAACATCAATCCGCTGCCTCCTGCACGCCCTCCTACTGGGGATGGAGCCAGCAACCCAGGCATGTGCCCTGACTGGGAATGGAACAGGCAACCTTTAGGTGCATGGACGGTGCCCAATCGACTGAGCCACACAGGCCAGGGCTATGCTCAATAACTCAAGTTCAAATTACAGTTTAAACACGTGGCAGCTTGTTACTAAGGTATAACAGAATAGGGTGGGTAAAATCATGGCCCTGGGGATCTCCAACCGGATTCAAACTCAGATCACTCACTAGCTCTGTGATCTTCGATTGCTTTATTAATCCATCTAGGTCTTAGGTCCTGCACTTACACAAAATAAACCCAAACCTGGTTCTGGTCAAGAAGCCCATATTCAAAACCCACTGGGAAGAAGTGTTTCAGAACTCAGAATTGTTCACATTTAGAAGCAAGTTAAGATGTAAAAACTGTACAGTAAGTAACACCCTCAGCAGGGTCTGGGACGCACCCTGTTATCAAACACATTAACATTTCTACTGGGAAATGCATGAACAGGCACAGTAATGGGATGCATTATGACTCTAAACAGCTCCCAGCCAATTCTACAACCTGAGTTTATACCAAGCATGCAAAAACAAAGTCTTTTAGAGATTTTGCCTTATGGACTTATGAAAGAAAGGTATACACCTGTACACATACACATAGAGCGAGGGGGAAGGAATTACTGTTAGAATAGCATTATGCCCACAGAGTGCTTTTCTAAGAGCACTCAACACTGGTATAGAAAACACCCAATACTGGCCAGAAGGTGAGGTCCTGGAAGGCAGGGATCACTGCTTTGCTCATTGATTTCCTTGCCCCCCCCCCCGCCCCCCTTGCTCATTGATTTCCTCGCCCCCGCCCTTGGATATGCCTAAAAGAGCGCTGGCCACATAGAGAGGGCTCAGTAAATAGTCTTTGGATGATTCGAAGCTCCTCATCCAGGCTTCCTCTGTCCAGGTGGAACTATAGGAAATGAGACAACAATCCCTGGAGAGGCTCGCTTCGCTTTGCCAGGCAGAAGCAGGAAAGCCAGCAGAAGTTTCCAGAGGAAGAGAGAGTTAACTTTACGTTTCAAAGATTCAAAGATCCACCTTTACTTCCCTTCCTGTTTTTTTTTCCTTTCAAACCTTGCATTTGGGAAACAAGTAACATTGGCATGATTCACTTCCGAATCTGACTTATCAGGGAAGTCAGCCATTGTCAGGCTCATAACTGGAATTCCACCTACGATGGTGTGTGTGTCAAAATTAACAGGAGCTTATGAACGGTTCTGAGGAATAAACATGGTTAGTCTTCAGCAACCCCGGTGTGACCATGGAGAGCAGGCATCCCTGATCCGCACAAGAAACACTTGTCTAACCTGCCAACAACAGCACAAATGTATACCCCGTCTAACACATGCAGGCAGCACGCCACAATATTCCAATTTTGCTTCTATAGATTTCATCCCATCTGACGATGGATGAACCAGGTTCTATTGCCAAGTTTACTGAATCACAGTACGTACGGAGCACCGTTCAGCATCCATGTGGGGAGTTTCCTTTCTGAATCCTAGGTTAATGATTGACACAAATAACAAACAAAAGGAGAAAACTCTACCTGAAATTGGAGAAACATGGCCTCAAAATAAAATGAAACAAACAAAAAAACCCCCAACATTTTAGGAATCAAGGCGACATACATTCAAACTGAGCAAGACAGGCACTGGAAGTTAGAGGTTTGCCGTACAGACACCTTGTATGAAACAAGAAAGACAATCTTATGTGTGTGTGTATTACACAAGGGCTATTGTATCTATGGTGGGATGGAAGGCGTGGGAGAGAACTTTCCCCAGAAGAGCAGCTTGTCTACATTTCTAACTGTTGCCAGGAGATCATCCATATTCCCAAAGAAACCAGGACGTGAACTAACTAACCATCGGCAGAAAGTACTCACAGTGAAGTGTGTCAGCAACCGTGACACGTCTGCCCTTAAGATCTAAAGACAAGGAACCGACCGTGAACTTGGGAATCTTAAAAAACAAAGCTTACCCGGCCAACAAGAATCGGTTCCGGTCCAGAAAACTCCTCCAGGACAAACATTTGATTCCAAACCCAGCCTCGTTTGGAGCGGTTCAAGATCCGCTGTTCCTCACTCAGCCTGTTTAGTTCCACACGGGATCCACTCGTCAGAACTTGAGACGGAGTCGTCGGAGCCGTGTCCACGCAGGCGGGGAGAGTAATCCATAATATTATTAATGGAGTCCAGAGATCCAAGAGCGCTTCCGAGAGCCGTTCTGGCATGGTCCCACCGGTTAAGCAGATGAGCACGAAAATGAGACAATTACTCGTTTCGCCTCCGGTCCGCAGCCATCCAATTCATCATGCAGGGCGGAGCGTTTACTCACGGGGCCGCCACGTGTTCACAGCACAGCAGGCAGACACCATCTAAACAGGGTTTCTAAGACCAACATCCATTGGCTTGCCTTTTCATTGAAATTTCCTGCAAAAAGCAAAAAGGGAGGAAGAGAGAGACAAGTCCACTGAGACAGGTTTTCCAAAGAAATTACTGTTTTCAAACAGAATCAGATGAATGAGCCACACCAGGCATTTCCTAAAACTCTCAAGTTAAGAAAGTCGATCTGAGGAATGGAAGCAAGTGGGCTAACAGGTCCTTTTGTTTTTCTAAACTTTATTTCGTTTTAGTGTTCATATTTTCTCTGGGGTACTTATAAAAAACTGCTTTACGGACAGTAATAGAAATTTGCTTTTCCTTCCCTTCCTTTCTTCCTCCCTCCCTCCCTCCTTTCCACTTTCTTTTCTTAAATTAAAAAAAAAATTTCTAATGCAACCTGGGGTGCATGCTAATGAAGCCATCTTATCTTCTTATGGAGGTTGCAAACCTTTATTTTTTCTTTCTTCCTTCTTCTCCTCTGCCTTTCCCTCTTTTTCTCTTTCTTTTCCAGTTTAAAGGTGGGTTCTAGTTCATTTTATGCTGAACTATGTGAGGAATCTAGCCTTCAATAGTGGCTGTTTTTTTTAAATTTATGAATGAGAATGGGAAGGGAAATTTTCCCAATTTTTACTGTCTTAGCTGCCACAACCCATCAGAAGGGACCATCTAGTTGGGGCACAGAATGCAATTCTCCACCAGGATGCTAATAACCACGGAATAAAATTAGAATGGTCCCACAGAGAAAGCCGGCATGTCCAGCGCGTATGCGGTAATCAGGACAGTGCCAGGACTCCCATTCTGAATGCACAGTTAAACAGGAGATTTCAATTATGAAAAGCTCCTTGGGGAGTAGGATATGGTAAAAATACAATTTTCAGTGGAGGAGATTCAGAAACGGATGGGCGAAAAAAATCCCCATTACCTCAGGTGTCAAATACATTTTTTTGCTTACCTTTAGCGTGGCAAAACGTATTTCTCCCCTCTCAAAAAAAATATATATATACATTTATTTAAAAGAAATAATGCTCACTGCAGATCCCAGACAGGAGCCTTGCTGAATTCAATTAAGTGGGAAAATGATTTCTCAGGATGCCACTGGGAACAATTCCGTAGGCAACCCTTCAACCTCTAGGTGCCTGGTTCCATTCGGCCTCAGAATGGAAAAGCAAGAAAGTGGTTGCCATGAGCTGGGCTGGCTGTGGGCTGGGTGAGGCCAGCTGCCAGGAGCAGACCCAGCTTCTGCTGCCCACGCAGGCAGCATCTGATCTCACACGACTGCCAGTGGCATCGCCCTGCCTGTCACATGTTGCCAGGGCTCAGCTCTGTCCCTAGGACTCTGTACCTCAAATGCGGCTCCACCCCCAGGAGTGAACACAGGGGCCACTGCAAGCAGCAGCTGTTTGGGAAACTGAGGAAAAGCTTGCAATAGGGAACTGACTCAGAGCAATGTGACCACCTTCCTTAGAGCTGCAGCTCTCAGGGACACTCAGCCCCCCTTGAACTTTATTTTTAAATATATTTTAAAATATACTTTTAGTGATTTTTTAAATATATTTTTTAAATGTATTTTTATTGATTTCAGAGAGAGGAAGGGAAAGGGAGAGAGAGAAATAGAAACATCAATGATGAGAGAGAATCATTGATCTGCTGCCTCCTGCACGCCCCCTACTGGGGATGAAGCCCACGACCTGGCCATGTGCCCTGACAGGGAATCGAACCGTGACCTCCTGGTTCATAGGTCGACGCTCACCCACTGGCGAGTTCAGGAAGGACACAATAATGGTACCTACCCAGAGGATGAAAAGATTACCATCCTTGTGAAACTATTAGGAAAAGCTGGAATGGACCATTATTTTTAAATTGTGCCAAATACTCTGCAGGTGTACTCTGGCATCTTCTGTGTTAATGATGCTGGGACAGGGACATGTCATCCCATTGAAACTCAGGACAGACGCTTCTTTGATGGAGACCATCAAGCAGCACTCGGGATGACCTGTGACATGACCAGTGTGCTGCCTGAACTCGCCAGGCTCAGGGAACAAGTAGTAATCGGCCCTGGAGCAATTTCATAGGATGACATGGCTTCATTAGTCTGAATGAAAGGATTAATACATAGATGCAGAGCCCTGAACACTACCCATGAACACAATACCTTACAGTCAGAGTAAGCTCACTAGGCTTTGTACTGTTTTGTTCAAAACTGAGGCACAGAAGAATTAAGTGGCTTGCCCAAAGAATACTTCCTATAAGAAGCAGGTCACTATTTCAATCTAGGTAATTGAACTCCAAAATTCTCTTTCCTACCACAGCCCCTTCTCTCATTATATAAATATCTGATGACCATATACTGAGTGTCCAATACTGGGAATGAAAAGGCAAATAGGTCAGAGAGCTTATCTTCAGGGACCGAAGAGTCTAAAGGGTAAAGACTAAGAGATAAATACAACATCTAGGGCAGTGATGGCGAACCTATGACACGCGTGTCAGAGGTGACACGCGAACTCATTTTTTGGTTGATTTTTCTTTGTTAAATGGCATTTAAATATATAAAATAAATATCAAAAATGTAAGTCTTTGTTTTACTATGGTTGCAAATATCAAAAAAATTCTATATGTGACACAGCACCAGAGTTAAGTTAGGGTTTTTCAAAATGCTGACACGCCGAGCTCAAAAGGTTCGCCATCCCTGATCTAGGGCAACATAATCTGAGAACAGTTAGGGGAAGAGAGTGATGAGTATGCCACTCATCTTGGCAGCATCACAGAAGGCTTCCTGGGGGCAGGGTCCTCTACATGTTGAGAAGTGACTTCCCAACTGGGGAGGGGTAGATGTGAAAGGACATTTAAGTCAAGCCATGGGCAGTCCAGACTACTGACTAGTCCAGGAGCTCTGAATGAGCCAGCACCTAGGGTAGTGTCCCAATCATGACTCACTAGCTCATCCAGTCCATGATCATGGCATCTTCTCCCTACCCACCAAGTTCATCCTAGTCACAGCACCTACGGAGTACATGTCTGTAGGGTCCCTGATTCTCTGCCAATTCTCTGTGAAGATAAAGGCATGTTTTTGGTGTGTTTTTTAAATATTTTTACAGAGAGGAAGAGAAAGTTGGAAACATCAATGAGAGAGAAACATTGATCAGCTGCCTCCTGCACACTCCCTACTGGGGATGTGCCTGCAACCAAGGTGCATGCCCTTGACTGGAATCTAACCTGGGACCCTTCAGTCCACAGGCCAATGCTCTATCCACTAAGCCAAACCAATTAGGGTGAGAAAGGCATGTTTGATTTCTCCTAAGCTTTGAGAATAAAAATACATACCCTCCCACAGAGCGGGAGTGGGAGACAGATGAGTGCTATTCCAATGCAGCCCCTCCTTTTTCAGAGAAAGGGGGAGTGACTTGGCCAACACCCGCAGTAGGTGGCAGAGCCCTGGCGGAGCTCCAGGAAGAAATCAGCCCAGCTCTGCAGAAACCCTTCTTCTTCTGTTGTTCACTCCCACTACCCCCCTGTGCGCGCTTCTAGACCTGAAATACTCCTACCCCCCTCCTCCAGCGCTGCCACATTCTTGAATCACTTGTACTGTTACTTTAAATTCTATTACAACGCTTTCAGTTTTTAAAGTATTTACTTAAAGCCTACCCAGCCTGGCTCACTGGTTGAGGTTCGACCTATGAACCAGGAGGCCACGGTTCAATTCTTGGTCCGGGCACATGCCCGGGTTGAGGGCTCAATACCCAGTAAGAGGCGTGCAGGAGGCAGCTGATTGGCGATTCTCATTATTGATGTTTCTATCTCTCATTCCCTCTCCCTTCCTCTCTGAAATCAATAAAAACATTTTAAAATTGACTTAAAAATGGAAAGCCAATATTATTTTCTACAAAATAATTAAAGTGAACACTTAGAAAACATTTGGTGAATATCCCCTCATCAAGACGGACTGAACACACTCACGCACACACCCTTTACTAATATGTGTGGATATGGTAAGTCATCAACACAGACTATACACAAATACATATCTACACACGTTAGATGTAACACACATGTATTTATACCTACTCTTCAAAATAGCCCGAGTATTAGTATGACTTTATTATCATTCCCATTTTAGAGGAAAGCAGACTGAAGCACAGAGAAATTGCTAGGTAAAGCAATATTTTCTTTTCCCTGAACTAGACAATGTCAAAGTCTCAGTCGTCTCTCTCTTTGTTAAAAGGGAAGCAGTTAGAGGCCAGGGTGTGCTGTTCAATAAGTAACAAGTAGCTCTGGGAAAGGAAACTAGGAGAATGTCTGATGTCTGAGTTCCATGCTACCAAGATCTCCGCCATGACCAAAGACAAGCTTCGCATGACCGTTCACCAGCTCTATGGCAGTTCCTCAACTTTTTAGCAATCAGCTCTGAGGCGTCCAGTAAGAGCTGCCCCAGGACACCATTGTGGAGGTGCAGCTCAAACTTCAATCTACATCCAAGCACCTGTAACTCCAGCTAACATGCAGATTCTGAGCCAGTGAATTGAGGGCGGGGCCTGCGATTCTGCACTTCCAACCGTCTCTCCTGGGATGCAGATGCTACCATCTGGGATTTGAGGACCACCATCTGCAAAGCCAGGGTTTCTTGAGAATAAGACAGCTCCCCATTCAGACCACCTCCTTGAGATGCCTTGAAGGCGTCCCTGGTCATGTGGGAAATGCACTTCCTGCTCAGTGTCATGTGAAGCCGTGCCCATAACCTACTATCACTCATTATACGGGACCACACACATATATCAGAAACCCTGCACTGAAGTATACGACTACACAGGGGTTTGTATGATGTCATAATATCCCTCCCCCACTTTATATCAGCATTGGGAGTGACACGGGAATCCTGTCCCCCTGGCTGGTGTGTCCACATACACATGCATGTTTTTTCTTTTTTAAAATGTATTTTCATTGATTTCAGAGAGAGAGGGAGAGGGAGATAGAAACATCAATGATGAGAGAGAATCATTGGTCAGCTGCCTCCTACACACACCCTACTGGGGATGGAGCCCGCAACCCAGGCATGTGCCCTGACCGGAAATTGAACCATGACCTCCTGGTTCATAGGTGGACGCTCAACCACTGAGCCACACCGGCCGGGCTGCATATGCATTTTATAGGAGGTGGTGAGACTTGGCCTTCCCTTCAGTGAAGTCTGTTACTTGGAGAGAAATGGGATTCTCCGGTGACAATGAGAGCCACACTGTTCATATGCCTGCACCTCTGCCACAGGCAGGGCTAAGAGTATCCTCTCTGATGATGAGAAAAAAGTTGTGTAAGAATTTTTGAGATGCCACTGAATGTTATGGCACTGTTATCAGAATTAATAAACATTCTGAATAGCAACTGCTACACCAGCTGCTGAACTCTATGCAAGGATGAAGACATCGCGCAAGGTTGTAAAGCTTGGGTAAAAAAAAATCAATTTATTTTTAGATTTTTCTAACCACAATATGTATGTCTGGCCAAGCAAGCCACTTTATTATAATGCTGCTACATTGATTTACACCCAGAGAGTGAGATGAAGAGATTTCACAGTCTCTCTGGAATTCCTACAAGTAAAAAAGGGTTTGGAATTCCCCCATAAGAAGATAGTTCTCCTCTTGGGTAAACAACCTGCAGTCCAACTTTCATTCACACTCACAGTTTCAAGACAGTTCTAATGACAACCTGGATCTCGGTCTCCTGACCCCAACATCCGATCAAGGTGAACTTGGCCAGTCCTCAAATACGTTAAGTCATTACCCAGAAACATAGTGCACCATCGATTTTGTAAACAGCCTAAAGTTCCAAACGCTGAGCCACACACCGAGAGGTAACGTCTACAATAAAAATGGGCTTTTACAGACACTTTAGGATTCAATCCAGCAGATGATTGTGGTTGACAGGAAATTATGCTTTTATGATCCACTGGGCTTAGTGGCCACAATATTTCATGGAGGCAAAAATGACACACAGGACCAGAGAGTTTCTATTAAAAATGTTTCTGACCTTGAATTTAGAGCCATTAGCAGGCTGTTTCAAAACAGGTAAATGCACACTGAATTCAAAGTGGTATTTCAGGAACGCGGGGGATGCGAGTCAGCATGTGGCCCAGTGCACTTCACACCAGGCACTGGAGGACTGGAGCTGAACGGGTAGAAATGGTTTGGGGATCTTGGAGAGGAGTGTGATACATGCATGTGTCCAAATAGAAGTCATTCAAGAGAACCGCCTTCCCTAAAGCCTTCAGAATTCCCCAACCAGATTCCCTGGGCAGAATAGCATTCGCAATGTTTTCTGTACACACACATAAGCATGTGTTTGTTTGTTTGCTTATCTCTCCCCTCAGCCGCAACCTTTCTGATGATCTCTTCTTGGCATTAGACCATCTACTAGTACTTATCCAGCTGTGCCTATGCACCCAAAGGCATATCATTTGCCAAAATAATACCGGCCAAATCCACTTTGCTCTCTTATTGACATGCTCCTTTTTTTCTACCAGAAGCTTTAGTTTCTTTAAGTTCTCTAAAGATTGGTTATTTTGGCACAAATAAATGAATGAATAAATAAATGCCTTCTCCTCTTTTTCCCAAGAAAGAGTCAGAGCTTCTCTGTCAGTTACAGACATTTCAGAATGGGGAGACGAGGTCTGTGACAAGGTCAAGGAGGTCAAAATAAGACCCCCTTTTATAGAGTTACTGGAGGCTCAGTGCACAAATTCATGCACAGGGGGGGTCCGGCTGGCCTGTCCAATCAGGGCCGGGCCGGCCATGGGGAGGGGCCGCAGGCAGTTGGCCAGCCGGCCCACGCCCCCTCCCCTGGTTGAACTCATGATCAAGGGGACAATTTGCATATTAGGCTTTTATTATATAGGATAGAGCCAGGCCTTTATTTATAAAAACTTTCTTAAATGATAAGGTTAGTTAAGCTCTTGAAGGTAAGTCTGTGGTATTGGACTTGCTTAACAAAAGCTGCATGGAGATCATCTCAGAAAGATGAGTGGAGGCCCTGGCTGGGTAGCTCAGTTGGTTAGAGCATCATCCCGATACCCCAAGGTTGTGGGTTCAATTCCCACTAAGGACACATACAAGAATCAAGAATCGACCAATGAATGCATAAATAAGGGGAACAGATCTCTCTCTCTCTCTCTCTCTCTCTCCCCCTTCCCTTTCTCTCTCTAAAAATCAATCAATAAGTAAAAAAGATGAGTGGAAGTTTGACACTCACTAAAGATAGGTAGTGCCAGGAAGCCATTTCTCAAGTCTCATTTAAATCCCTCCTTCTTCATTTAAAGGCCACATCCTTTGCTGTCTCTGTACCACTTGTTCACAATGCACTAGATGGTGATGGAATGCATGAAAACAATCTGCACTGGCCATTTCTTGGAGGAGGTCATGGAGAGAACGTGACCACCAGTGGACCCTTCAGCTGGACTGGGGCAGTCGGAGGAGGCTCTTTACCCCTCCTGGTCCTTGGAATATAAGTTCTGCCCACTGTTCCTCCACTAGGAGCTACTTCAAGAACGCAGCTTGGAGAGAGCAATGTATAATTGAGACCAGGTGGACTGAATATGGAACTGAACCCATTGAGGCCTCTAGGTAAACCAGTGGTTCTCTTCCTTGGCTGCACATTAGAATCACCTGGGAATCTTTTTAAAATCCTGATTTCTGGGCCTCATCCTCCAGAAATTGTTTCTTTGTTATGGGGTGGGGCCACAACATTAGTAACAAAGAAACAGAATTTCCGGAGGATGGGGCCCAGAAATCAGGATTTTAAAAGGATTCCCAGGTGATTCTAATGTGCAGCCAAGGTTGAGAACTACTGAAATTATTTTTATTTTATTTTATTTTATTTTATTTTATTTTATTGAGTTTTTACAGAGAGGAAGGGAGAGGGATAGAGAGTCAGAAACATCGATGAGAGAGAAACATCGATCAGCTGCCTCCTGCACACCCCCCCCCACTGGGGATATGCCCGCAACCAAGGTACATGCCCTTGACTGGAATCGGACCTGGGACCCTTTGGTCCACAGGCCGATGCTCTATCCACTGAGCCAAACCGGTCAGGGCTAGAACCACTGAAACTTTTAAGATTCTCTCAGGAGGGTGCAGAGAGGAACTTGTCTGTGGTTGCCCAAGTCAAGCCTCCTATGTAAGTTCCCTTGATTATTAAAGTACCGCCGACCAATGTGGAATAGTTGGCCCCTTTCTCCAGTCTCTCCTTGCCCTCGAATTTCACCTGGAGAACTGCCAAGGTTGCAAGCCAGCAAGCCAACAAAACCCTTTAAATCACAGCCACCAATAGGAATCGATCGTATGCTTACCATCTTTATAACACAGATGAACCGTGGGGAGCTCCAAGGCACAGTGGTTAAGAACATTGATGCTGGAGTAATCTGAATCATAGTTCTATCATTCATAATGTAAATGGCAAATTAATTTCAAAATGTGGCAGACAAGGAAACTGATGCTCTGTGTTTAATAATTCCTAACTGGGAGGATTACAGAAAAAAAATTATACAAGAGAAGATATGTAAAACTCTTTGTCCATGTAGCAATAATAGTTTTTATGGAATGCTTCATGTGCTTCACAACGAAGTTTAACTGATTTTATGAAATTATTTTATTTCAATTTCTTGCTGTGTACATCACTGGGGAAAACTGCAGTGCTCTGTGTAGAAGGTAATAAATAAAATAACTTTTTTTTAACCTTTGATTTTAAAATAAATGGCCTGGCCCCAGTTGGATATAAATAAAACGGCATTTCATAAGTAGTTTCCCTACCTGCAGCTAACATACAATTAATGCCTCCAAGTACCTTTATTAGGCCTCCAAAGGGTTGCAGTTTTACCCACCCACCCCCACTCAACCCAGTCTCCCTTTGCAATAGATGCCATGGCATTGGCCAGTGGTTCTCAACCTTCTGGCCCTTTAAATACAGTTCCTCATGTTGTGACCCAACCATAAGATTATTTTCGTTGCTATTTCATAACTGTAATGTTACTACTGTTATGAATCGTCATGTAAATATCTGATATGCAGGATGGTCTTAGGCGACCCCTGTGAAAGGGTCGTTCGACCACCAAAGGGGTCGCGACCCACAGGTTGAGAACCGCTGGCATTGGCTATCATTATTTTCTCCTGAGAGGTTCCAGTGCAAGAAATGCACTTCCACATCAGAGAAGATTCCCTTTCAGCCGAGTTGTAACCACTCATTAGAAAACACGAGCCGGTACTTTCCTTCTACAAGAAAGATCCCACTGCATTTCACAGTCATCTGTACGTTCCTGAGATGGGGGCAAGCAGGGAGTCCCTGGTAATGCAAAGAAGAGGCCAAAGTGATACCTAAACACTTCTCACTAGGGAGCTCAGTGAAGCTAATGCCCATTAGAGATCTGGTTTAGACAGTGTCTGCTTCCAAAAATACTCAACAAACTTCCGCTGTGCATGTTAAGGAATGTTAGCACCACTGAGGATAGAAACGAGAAGCTCTCCCTTCTTGCTTATGAAAGGTGGAAATGGTTAAAGTCAGTTCCATCACACAACCAGGCGCACGGAGTCTGCAATACTGAGACGGAAAAGCAGCCGAGAGTAAGAAGTCAAGATCCTGCCAATGAGATTATGCTGCGTGGTAACCACCCTACAAGTGCACTTTCCTGTCATTCTCTCATGTCTCAGACTTCATAGCTTAAATGCCACCCCCGGACGCTGTTCCCGTGAACTCCGGACACAGATGATGGGGTAGACAGTCGGATAGAGAGCAAGCAATCATTTCACAGAAACAGCATCGAGATGTCACAGGGAATGTATAGTTCATGAAAATTAACTAAATTGCTAGATTCTAAGAAAGGGTAGACTAGCTCCAGCTACAAAATGTTAGTGAAACTCAAAGACAAGTATGCTTTCCTACAATAAAAACATATAGAACTTTTTTCATATTCATGAGCCATCCTCATTTTGAAGATGGGCCTATTTGGATGCAGTCAAGTTGAATTCTGTTTGTCAGGCTGAAATGGCAATACACTAGTAGAGAATGGCGTGTGCCCTTGTAATTGTTATATCAAATTTTGGAGATGAGGCTGCATATACGAGAAAGAAAGCATTCCCTTGTGATATTTATATCATTCCCCATCTACATATTTTGTTATTCATGTCACATCAGAAATCAAATAATCATATTTTATGCATTAATCTACCTAGAAAGAAACAATGCCTGGAAAATATTGCTCTTACTGCTAATGGAGCATGAATATACTTTGATGATATTCTCACTTAGTTATATGCATAGAAAGGATTAAAAAGATTCTGTTTTCTATTCCTTTACAATATATTCAATTTACTTAAAATATCAGTAAACACATCCACAAAAGCATCTTACAATGGAATACACACACATATATATTTTTTCCTGTGTGTATATGTGATAGCCAGGTACCCTGCTGATTAAAAGCAATATACAGGAGCACAGAGTAACTGTCTTCTAAGACACTCAGACTTGTTCACGAGGGGAATATAAACTGTTTCATTTAAATTAAAAAATATATTATAGAGAGAAGGAAATGAGCAAGTTTTTCTTGGTGATTTTTTATACTTTCCCAGGAGAGAAAGGTACCCACACTGAGTAACACATGTAACACTTCCATAACCAGAGCATTTTTCCCCAATAAAATACAACTTTGCATCACATGCAGTTTAATAGCATGCTTGATGCAAGTCTAGTTTTGGAGGCATTCTGGTTTTTACAAAGCTGACTTATGTCACTTTTATATCCCATCGCATTTAAAAATGATTTCAAAATGAAAAAAATACGCTTTGTGCAACGTGAATAAAACTGATTTCAAAAGAGAGAGAGAGAGACTCTAAAAATAAACTCAGGGCAATTTATGAAACTTGTGTAGAGAAAACGGAGGTAGACCATCACAGTATTCTACTTTGGATATGACTGTGTCCTGCCCTGCCTTTTATTGAGAAGGCACCGTCTTTGCTCATTGTTAATGCATCCAATAAATGTTTACTGAGCACTAACTCTGTGCTAAGCCCTCGTCCAACCATCATTCTAATGTCTGCAGTTGTCTTTGGCAGTAAAGGTAAGGAAGGCTAGAAGATTCTAAATAAAACTGTTATTCTTTTACAATGCTTTTCCAAAGGGACACCCGGAAATCACAACTCTGTACTTCTACCTACTAATACAACTTAAAAAAAGACTTATAAAAGCAAGAAGGGGGTGGTGATATTTACATAAGGAATAGCACTTGTAGATAGGAACAGGATCCTGGTGTCATGAAGTGGCTATGGAGACTCAGTTCATGGTAACGTAGGGGAGACACAGCTACCTTGCATCTCTTGAACTTACTTCTTTTTCTGACCTTTTGAAGTTGCCAGGTTCAACTCGTTTTCTGCTCACGTTACACCTGAAGCGGATTCCGAGGCAGGAACCAACAGTTCAGCAGAAATCAACTACTTAGCAACTTGCATGGGAATGAAATGAGATGGGACTAACAGCTCTTGGGTGAATTCAACCCCACTAAATCAGATCCATCAAAACAGTATTCTGTTTCACAAGTATATACATGACTGAGGTCTCGCCGCACCACACACAGATGTACTGTTTTTAAAAGACTGGCTGACATATAAATTCAAGAGCCAGGGGGGCAGGTCAAATGACCTAAGGCAGGTGAAATGGCCAAAGGAACATGATACAAATATCATACTTGAACCAGTAAATGAGTTCGTTTTATGGACATGTTTTCAAGTTTTTCTGGCAAGTGTGCGTGTGCGTGTGCGCGCGCGCGCGCTCTCACACAAGAATCAGCTGTGACTTCATTCTATGCTCTGTAGCAGGTGTATAATACACCAAAGTTCAGAGCCGCTTCCCAAACTAAAAAGCCAAGTTAATCCATTTCAGCCGTGAATGCCAACAGTGCTGAAAACAAAGAGAAAACTGCATTTTTCCTGCCTCTCTGCATAGCGGTGTGAGAAATATCAAATGACTGAAGCCAGCAGCAGCACTGGCACGGGATTTCCGCGGGAGTCCTGGGACCTTCTAGTGCCTTGCTAATTAAAAGGCTGCTCTGCTTCTGCTTGCTCCTGAGTTTGTCAAACGCAAACCTCTGCTGATGGGCCGGAAAAGTGTTGTTGAAAATATAAATGGAATGTCATTCTACCCCCGAGAAGCTTCCGGTTTTGCGTGGACAATTTGCTCCACTGGAATGTCGAGGAAGCTATAAGGAGTGCCACCTTGAGTAGAAAAATAAAGATGCTTATTTTTCTTTAGCGCGTTGAAGTACTGACAACATGTTTTTCTGAACAGCTGAGGTATGGAGTCTAAACTTTCCTATCTGGGCTTGTTCCTTTTCCCTCTCCAATAACCAGTGGAAGGAACCTAGAAGCAAAGCCCAGAGGCGCAATTTCTTGAACAGAATCATTACACCCTCATTCTGTGGAGTTTCCTAGTTTTGGCTCCAACAATCCGATGCTCTCTGGGAACCAGGAGCACCAAACCTTAAATACTTTACAAGGAAATGTTGCGTCAGGAGTGCATGCATATAACAGCCTTTCAAAATACTTTCTCAAGTGGCCTATTCCATTCTGCTGAGCATGTTTTAGGGAATGTTTTTTACATCCAGCATACCACCGTTGGCTACTTAAAGTGTGCTCATTGCTAAATTCAGGGGTGGCTTTGGACAACCGCTGCCTTGACCAGAGTTCTGCATGATACTCCCATAGAGTTCTTTTCCAGGGTAAGGACTCCCTTCCCTTTAGAGCTGATGTGTGCAGAGCAGGCACCTGGAGCTGCTCTTCCAGTGAGGGCTGCTGCCAAACTGTTCTGCAGCTAAATTTCTAAGACCCTCCAGAGCTCCCAAAATCCATGCCGAGTACCCAAACTGTAGCCCCCCCAAATGCTAGCGTCTTGAATGGAGAGGGGTACCTATCTGGAATCTTGAGAGTTTTAGGAGATTGTAGATTGAGAATGGAATGAAACCAAAGCACTTCATTGTAATGGGAACACTAATTGCAGGGGAAAAAGAGATTTAAAAGTTGGAATGACGGCATCACTGCACAAATTTCGGAAAACATGAGCCCGTGTCCCCCAAACATCTAGCCCATGTGTGATGGTCAGGGGATGCCCTGCCACTCCTTTGGGCACGTGGGGGACAGAGTGAGGAAGATGGACAGCCCTGCGGGAGGGAGCCCCAGAGCTGCCGGCAGGCTCATCTCTGTTTTCACAACAGATTTTTTTTTCTCAACTCTGAGCCCTTTTCAGGGCCCAAGAAATAACATCTCAAAGGTGATTTAAAATCCCACAACTGCTCCAGCGTGGAATGGCTATGTGACGGGGCGCTTCCCATCAGCGGAGGCAGATTTACAAAATATTAGGATTCATAGTATTATTTAATAAGAGGGCTAGCCCTCCAATTTCTTTCAGCCACAGAGCTTGGGGAAGTGGGAAAACATGTCTGGACATGATAATTACGGAGAACTCCCTCGGAGTGGAAAAGAAAATGCAGCCCTCAGAGAACATTCTTCAATGGTACCAGATCTCTCAGCAGAGAAACTCTAACTCTCTCTCTCTCTCTCTCTCTCTCTCTGCCACACACACGCACACGCAGACACAGACACACTCCAGATGAACCCCCTGCAAAAGTGGACACAGCTGGTGAAGGCAAAGGCAGCAGCCAGGCAGGGATCTCAGTTGTGTCTGGCGTGAAGGATGGGGCTCATTTTGCATGCAGTGAGGTACAGCCGCGAGGCGAGGGTGAACGGATGGAAAATCCCATTCTCCAATCCGACATAAATATCTCTTTCCCACGTCTACTTTTCCAGTTGGAAGGCTCCTATAATGAAGCCGGAGGTGACAGCCCAGGGGGGGCTGCTAACCATGGAGATGGCCGTCAGGAGTGTTGTAAAGGGGACCGGCGCTTCCCCAGGGCCCCGGCCAACCCCAGTCCCTCCTCTGGGCTCGGCGACAGTACCCGGAGCCCCAGGGCAGTGCCCTTGCCTACCTCCTTGGCGGGTGTCCCCTCCTTCCCACGGCCAGCCCACAGTCCTGGGGAGCCGGGGAAGACAGCAGCCCAGCCGGCTGAGCTCATTAGCAGCTCTGGCGCTAACGGAGTGAGGGCTCCTCTCCTGCCTCTTAAAGAGGAAACTCTTGTGGAATCTTCAGGAAAAGGGTGGGAAAGTTGAAAGGACCCTGTCTCCCTCCGGCTCGCTCCATGCTAAGCTCCAGCCTTTCATTGGAGCCGAAGTGAGCAGCTGCCAGCCCGGGGTTCCATTACAGACTAATGTTGTGCGTTTGCAACAATCAACAATTAATGTTGTTTGATTTCTTACATTGAGCAACCCAAGCAAACAGCTGCTCTCTCCGCTCGCGGAGGCAGAGGGCTGCTCCTTCGCTCGCCACCGGCTCTGTGCCTAAGGGGAAGGGTCCACCATAAGGAAACTTTGCGATTTCGGCCACATTGGGGAGGAGGGGGGGGGGAGCTTTGGTCTCGGGGAGGGAAAAGGCGGAGGAAAATGTAGATACCTGTTGGCATCACCGTTGGCGGGGGCAGGTCTTCGCCGTCTCCAGCCTCTGCTAGAGCCCGGGAGACCCGGGGCAGGTCCCTGAGGAACCTGTTACGCAGAACCCAGGCGAGAGCCCTCTCTTCTTCGGGGTCCTGCGAGGGGTGCGGCCCGCCCCCCAAGGGCTGGCGGGTGGGAGCCGTGAGATGACAGAAAGCGCAGCTGCAGGTTCTGCAGGCGCTGGGAGAGGAGGGGGTGGGGGAACCGAGACGTCCCCGGCTCCGGGGGCCTCGGCGAGCTCAGTCTCGCCGGCTGAGAGCCGACGCTGCCTGGGGGTCCTGCCGGGGTGCGGGGCAGCGGCTCGGAGTCTGCAGAGCCGCGGGGCGGCGCGGGATCCCGCAAGTTTGCAGCCGGCGCCGCGCCTCCGGGCTGGAGCAGCCACTTGTGGGAAAGCCTGGCGCGGGGGGTTTGGGGCTGCAGAGTCGCGATCGGCGGCCTCACCGAGGAGTCGCCCTCCCTCTCTGGGCGGGGGGGAATGCAGCCAGCCTGCGAGAGGGCAGCCCGGCGCCGGCGCCTCCTTCCCTCGCCGGCGCGCACACGCCTGGTCCTCAGCGGCAGGTGCTCCCAGCCCCGCGCGGCCCCCGCAGTGAAGGCGCGCGGCCGCCCGGGTCCGGAAGCGGCGGAATTCGCCCGGCGATCGCGAGGAGGGAGACCCGCAGGACAACCGGGGGGGCCTCAGCCTGCTTGCTCCTCTCCAGGATCTACGCTCACGGCGGTTGGCAAAAAATCGTCACGCCAAATTCGGAAGCGCCCCCTGGGCTGCGCATCTCGGGGAAGGAGACGCGGATCAGCCGGGCGCCTGGGCTGGGCACCCGCATCCAGCATCGGAGCGGAAGGAGGCGCGCAAGGTGTCCAAGGCGTGGGAAGGGGCAGGGGCATTCCTAAAAGAAGCGTCCCTCCTGGGTCCTCGGGGCGTGGAGGGGAAAATAAAAGGGGGGGGGGGTGTTACTTACTTGGGCTGGCTCCGCGCTGGCGAATGTCAAGCCTCTTGGTTCACAAATGGCTGGAGGGACTCGGGGTCGGCTCCCGAGGGCGGCGAGTGGCGAGCAGTCCCCGCGCGCTGGGCAGGCGCCTCCGGATCCCGTTCATGCCGGTGGGAGCCGCGGGGCGGGCGCGCTGGGCTCCGGGTGTCCGCGGCCCCAAGTGCGGCGGCCGGGCGGGCGCTCGGGTCTGTGCGCCAAGCCGCCCACCGGCCGCGGCGGAGGAGCTGCCAGGCGGCGGGGAGGTGCCCGAGCAATCCACGGATTCGGGGCTGAGCGCTCCGGCGTGCGAGCCCGCCCGCCTGCCAGATGCAACTGTGAAGTGATGTGGAAAAGTGAGCCGGGTGCCTCCCCTGATGGATCTCATTGGGCAGCGCGCGGAGGCAGGTCTGCCACTTGGAAATTCGTGGAAGCGGCCCCCCTCCCCGCCCCCTCCCCGCCGGCCCCCCTGCGCTGGCGCGCGCGGGCTCCCGGGCTCTCCCCCTTCCCAAGTGGGCACCCAACTTTGAGCTCCTCGCCCCCGAGCGCGCCCCGCGCGCCTCCGCCGCCAGAGGAGGCGGCGGGCGGAGAGGCGCCCTTCCGTGCGGGCGCGCAGCCCGCGGAGGACCGTGCTGGCGGGTAAGAGGGCTGGCGGACGCTAACGGAGGCGGAGGAGGTACCCGCGAGCTCTCTCTCTCCAGGCTTACCCGAGTTATGCGGCTGGCGGTCGCTCGGGAAGCGTCTCCGTGGCCCACAGCTGCTTTGCCTGGGAGGAAGAGGGCGCACGGGGCAATGGGGGGCGCGCGCGTGGGCAGCCCACCTCCTCCTTATTCCAAGAGCCTCTTGCGGACAGAGGGGTGTGTTTGTAAGACCGCTGCCTTCCACTCAGACCATATGGGTTTAGAGGCTGCGTTGTGTGGTCCTGTGGGGGGAGCGCATTCCTCATACCCCTCGCTTCTACTCCTTTGGGGAGCTGAGATGAGGGAGCGCAGCAGGGTGTGCAATAAGATGTGAAAAGGAGAGCAGACCTTGCTTGGCTATAAAGGGGGGCGTTGCTAAAGGTCTTCTCAATGTGTCCTGGCCTCCAGATCTCTGCTTAGGCGCCATGCATTCAGCCCCCCCCCCCCCCCCCCCAGCTTCCACCAAGGCCTCCCCCCCCACCCCCAGTCTCCACCAAGAGATGCCCTGTCTGCGGCCCCTTTGAGGCCTCTGGTGGACTCCACTCTGATCTAGAGAAAGGGCCACCCAGTAGAGCCAGTGTAAGAAGAAGGGGCCATGAACTAGGAGGTCCAGTTTCTTTCCTTCTCATCACGGAGGCTAACACATAGAAATCCATCAGCCACTGTGATCATCTTTTAATAAAATTGTTGAAACATAGGATGCATTAATTCTTACTTTTTTGTGTAACTCCCTCCATAGAGCAGCTCGATTTAGTCCATTCCCTGTGCACTAGGAGGGGGGCGTGGCTAAAGGTCTTCTCCATATGCCCTGGCCTCCAGATCTCCGCTTAAGCACCATACGTTCAGCCCCCCAGCTTCCACCAAGCCCCCCCCCCCGAAAGTGAGCTCCGAGGAAGGCTTTTGTCATCTGAGGACAGAGCCCAAACAGATGGAGAAAAGAGTGCAGAGGACCAGACGCAAGGTCTATAGAGCTTGCACTGTCTGACTCAAATGAATGAGAGCGAGTGAGCAGCATGAGAACACAGACACGAGATGCTTAAAATATAGATGCAGATTTGACATTGTGTGTGTGTGTGTGCCGCATCTAGCATCCCATCGTGAAATGTTGAGAAGAATATTGACTGTAGGTCTAATATCTGTCTGTTTCGCATTCTAGCCGTCATGGGCAAGACACTGCTATTTCAGAGAGGAAGAACTGGGGAGAGCCAGGAGGTACCCGCCACCAGCACCAGACAGTCACTATGTAACTGTTCTTTGCTCAGACTCTGTGTGCTTACAGGGGATTCAGGACTTGGCTGATTCTGTCTTGAAAAAAAATAAAATAAAATAAAAAAGGAACAGCGGTCACACCTCAGTCACAATATGACTTCTGCTGAGCAGGCAGCCCCAAGTGGACAAAGAGATCCCACCTTGGGTTGGATTTCATTTTCACGTTAAACAAATGGTCTGAACCTTCCCTCGGGGTACCTTCTTACATCAGTGAGAACTAAAGAAAAGCTTGCGTGTTCCTGAAGGCTGGGGACTGTCACAAATAGCAAACTACCCCTAAAAGGAAGCCAGAATGGTAGAGATAGACATGATTGCCAATCTCATTTTCTTAAAGGCAAAACAACACTATTTGGACAGAGTGAAGAGAGTGAGAATCCAACGGCTTTTGGTACCTGGGGTTAGGATGAAGACGGATTGACTCACCTTGTCCACATTCACTCCCAGAGCAGCTATATCCATTGTCATTGGATCTTGGCCAAATGGAATTGACAGTAGCCCTCTCTCCACTGTTCATCTCCGCTCCAAGCGCTGCAGTAGGAGTTTCCTACAAATTTCCTCCTGATTCTTCAGAGAGGTCTGGGTGATGAAGCAGTATGAAAGAGGATTAGGATAATGTTATAAAGCCCTAGGAAGATATTTCTAAAAGAATCAGGGATGCCGAAAGACAAGGCATTTGCCTCTCTCACAATTCCACCCACTCTTAATAGGATGCTAGTGATGTCACAGTGGTGAGAGCCTAACCCCTTAAGGAAGTGTTTTCCAGTCAACATCCTTTCCAAGGTTGGTTACAGACTTCCAGCAGGAAGAGGGGTGTGTTACAGAGGCTTTGGGGAATGGGCACTGACATTGCACGTGTCATGGAGCATTTAGGGAAGGGAGGGGGTCATAACTGATAGGGCAGGAGTATAATCAGAGAAGGGATGGGGGGGGGCGTAGAGAGGACTACATTCAGACTACCCATGCGCAGAGTGGGATGAGGCAGGGGTTCCCCGGCCTGGGTTTTGGTGATGAACAGACAATTTTGCAGAGGAATCCACAGCAAATGAATAAGATGGAGAGAGAATCCATGTAGTAAAAGATACTTTACTTTTTCACTGTGGATGGGACTTTTGATTTTGGCTGAGGGAGACAGTAAACAAAATGTCTAGCTAGTTGGAGAGTAAGGAGTCACATGGCTTACAGGAAGCGGCGCCCTGGAAGGTGTAAAAAAGCTAGGAAGACACCAACTTCTATAGGTTGAGCAGGGACTGATGGTAGAAGCGAACGTATCGATTATTTGCTGCATTAAATTTAAAGTTATCTTATTTTCATTCTTCAGTGTATACATCCTTCAAAACTAAAACCATCTAACTAAAAAATTCCCACAACAAAATGTATTTGCTGTTGTATGGTTATTGAGAACTTTAAGATTGATTAGTTGCTTTTAAATGTAAATTAACTCACTCATTCATTCATTCATTCATTCACGGAATGCCTTCTAAAGGTAAAAAGTTGAGGAGTTTGGATTCTGCGAATGAAGGGATTTCATGTGATACTTGCCAAGGGTATTTGAAAATAAGAGTTAAAATAAAAACCTTAAGAATCTAAACTATGAAGATGGCCAAAACATAAATGTTACACCAATGAATATGTACTCTTTTCAAGAAATTAACAGTTCTTTTTTTCACACTTTATGTTACGTAATCCTAATGAAGAAATCTAACAACCACCATGTCTGTTTTCTTGGTGGGGGCGGGGGGGGGGCGGGTAAGTAATATATAACAACTTGTGCATTAGGCAAAAGAAACTTTAAAATTTTATTTTCAATTCCAATATTGGAGCATAAATTATAGGGATAAAAAATTAGGAAAGCAGTTTAAAGAAGTCTGTCAATGTTTAAGTAAATTTAGGAGCTTTTTATTTTTTTAAGAGTTTTTTTAAACCCCGTACCCTCTCCTCCCCCCAAAATCATGACAATATATGATGGTGCTCAAGTTACGTGAATGTGAGCGATCACAGTGGCTGTCAAGCTGTGGGCTCTGGACCAGGTCCTGCCTCTCTATTCTCAGGGGATTGGCTAGAAACTCAAATTCTCATGCCTTGAATTGGGGCGGGGCTCAGAAATCTGGGTTATTCATAAATGATCCAGGGGACTCTGTGGCTCAAGTTTAAGAACTACTGCCTTAGGTATTATTTTTTCTTTTCCTTCTCTTTTTCAGGTGATATCTATCTATATATCTATGAGAAAAATACATTCGTGCACTGGGGGGGGGCGGGAAGGTGGGGGAGTCCCTCAGTCGGGTCTGTGCCCTCTTACAGTCCGGGAGCCCTCCAGTGATGTCTGATTGCCACTGCGCTCACCAGCCATTAGCCCGGCATATGGTTGAGCGGCACTCCCCCTGTAGGAGCGCACTGACCACCAGGGGGCAGCTCCTGCATTGAGCGTCTGCCCCCTGGTGGTCAGTGTGCGTCATAGGGAACAGTCATTCCTCCATTCGGTCGATTTGCATATTACCCTTTTATTATATAGGATTTATTGTTTTTGTCCTGGAATATTCTGAAATAGAATACTATCTTTAATAAAAAAAAAAGAAAAAGAAAAGCATATGCACACTAAACTTATCTTGTGATCACTTCACCAATTTTATTATGGGATTTGAAAACTAAACTGATTCTTGAGAAGTGGTTATGGATTCCTGGGCTGAAATCACCAGTGAGCTTGCCATTCTGAGTTGTATTTCTCTACATCTCTTGGCTGCGGGTTGTACCTGTCCCTGAAATTAGGGCCTGGATCTCTTAATATTGACTGTAATTACTAATCTTGAGCTGGCCATTATATTTTCAGTAAATGGAGGTGTAAACACTTTTGTGAAAACCACATCTGTGCTGAGAGCCTTTTGGAGAGGTTTTCAAAATGGCATTATCTCCCATCTTCCCAGGTGCTGGGAAAGAGATAAGCTCCAATTCAGCTTCTGAACAGAAACTGAGGCGTGGAGTGGGGTGGGCAGTAGATACATTTAAGGGAACTGGTACAAAGCTATCAAATATGCCAGCCCACTGGTTTATTTTGTGGACTACCCACTTAGCATTTTCTTTTTCTTTCTTTTTTTTTTCTTCTGAAAGAGAAGAGCAACTTGATTAAAATTCCAGACCCCTCTTGGTTTAACATGGGAGCCATGAAGAGGGGGGAAAAAATTAAAATAGTTCAGGGTATATCCCTGGGTTGCAGACTTGACCCCCAGTGGGGGGTGTAGGAGGCAGCCGATAAATGACTCTCATCATTGAAGTTTCATCTCTCTCTCCCTTCCTTCCTGAAATGAATAAAAATATATTTTTAAAAAAAGAGGAATAAAGGGGAGCCTTTCTTCCCACCCCCTGAAATACTACACATTTCATCTATCAGATTGTATTCAATATTAAAACATAATAACGACATGTGATTGATCAAAGTCTGATTTAGAAGATGGCCAGCATTTGCAATTTGCATACTTACACTATCGCATCATCACGCGTGTATAGGGGCATCCAGATGCCTAGGGGAAAAGACCCACCCGCGCCTACTATTTTGCCTAAAATAGAGTTTCTAGCTCTGATCAAGTGGGTGATCCAAGGGAAGACTGCTCTATGCGCATCCAACAAAGGCTCCAAGAAGTTGAAAGGCAGTCACATCCCTGAAATGTGAGCAGAATGTCTTTATTAGTCCGGGCTGCATAATGCTGTCGAAGGAGTTTTTTTGTTTGTTCGTTTATTAGAGAGATGCTGCCGCGTGGGAAGCAGGCAGGGTGTTCAGGCTGCGGCTGCTGCCTGCACAAGCAGCCAGTCTCATGGATGTGAATGTCAGGGCGCTTTTTCTTCTACCTCAAGTGCCCTCTAGCGTGCAATCTGGGCGCAGGTTGCTATGCAGAAGGAGGTGGGAAGGAAAGAAAAAAAGAAAAAGAAATAGCCTACCAATCGCTACCCTGATTCCTGAATCGCTCGGTTTTTCCTCCTCTCCTTCCTCAGAGGGGTCATTTCCACAAAAGTGTTTGGCAAAACAAAAAAAGGCGCCGCTGCTTTTGCGTGGAAAACAAATCACTCCTTGGCTAAATGGGGGAACGCACGCTAATCCTTTCTCGGGGGTTGCTGCGCCACATTCATCATCATTTTCCAGAAGTTGCATACACTCTAGTCATCAGGCAAATCAAAAGAAGGTAAGTTGCTCCCTGGGAAGAAATTCCGTTTTGTTCCTCACTCATGGCAGCCCGGCTAGAAGACATTTGATGCAAATTGATTAACCTCTCCGTGGGTTTTTAACTGGTGTCTCCATAAAACTGCCTAATACTTCTTTTTTGCCTCAGGGGGGTGGTATGAGGCCTAATTGAGGTTCAGAAAACAATTTCCATTCCTCTGATACAATCTGATAGACGGTTGAACCCGCCTTTCATCTCCTACCTACTAACAGGGTCTCCAATATTCTTGGGGAGTCCAGAGGGGAAGGGTAGCCAGGATCTGTGTTTTCATAAACGTGCCATTACAACAGCTTTATTGGAAGTAGCGGGTGTGCTCCAGAGACGTAGAATGGAAGGAAATGGGAAAGAAAAATGTGCTTGCCTTCGCAAACATGTCTGTGTGCGAATAAATATAGCTAACTAGTTAAGGTGAAATTCCTACAAGACATACATTTGGGCATATCTCCCTAAATTTTAACACAAGCTAACAATAACAGAAGGTGGTTTTACTCGCCCAAACACCACCCGCTAAACAGTCTCAGAGAGGGAAGCAGATACCTGCAAACAAAATCCTAGACTGGCATTCGTTCAGGGGTGGGATATCTAAACACCTGTTAGGCAACGGAGAGATGTATTTACTAATGATTTGGTTAGTCGACAGCACTGTGTTTTGCCAACACCCCCTAGCTATGAAGTTTTAAAGGGCAAGTAAAGAGGGAGGCAAGCTAACATTCTAATATGCCCCATTTGTTTCTTTCAATACAGTGTCTCTTTAATTATTAAGGCACTATGGATGGAAAGGCTATTTATTGTTGGTGTCCTTTAAAGTATGAGAAACCAGAGGCTCAGAGAAGTGAAGTGATTTGCTCAAGGATACACAGTCAATATGTTAAAGAGTGAGATTTAGGCTCAGCATTTCCAACATTAAATCTAATCTAGTAACTATCTCTCAAGATTAAAAGACTAGTAACTACTATGACCTACTTTTATTATTTTTTATTTAAAAATATCTTTATTATTGAAAGTATTACAGATGAATTCCATTTCACCCCCATTGATCCCTTCTAGCTTGCACCTGCCTCCCGCCCCAGGCCTTCCCTACACTGTCTGTGTAGACGGGTTATGCATATATGCATACAAGTTCTTTGGTTGATCTCTTCCCACCCACCACCCACCCTCACCTTCATCATCTCACTGTAGAAGAGACTCATACATTGCAATTCAAAATGAACTAAACATGATGTGTTTCAAAACAGAATCAGAATCCTTTAACTGCATGTGGTTCTGTAAATATGGACCCGATTGCGTGGTTAACCAACTAAATCAAACTCTCCAGGAAGAGTTTGCGTTTAGTTCTTAAAATCAAACAAGGTGATTGAGACTCAGTGTAACAAACACTGTTCTGGCAACCCCTTGAGAATATGGAAACCGAATGGACCCCAAGGTCTTGTTTCATTCCTCTGTGCTGGAGGCCAAGGTTGAGGCTCACTTCTGCTGTTACTATTTAGATCTGAATAGCCCTTCAACTATTCCCAAGTACATCCGCTCTCTCATTTGATCCTTGCGATCATCTTGTGAGGTGAGAAGAAGATACAGTTATTTCCTCGGTGTTACAGAGTTAGAATTTTTAGAGCCAAAAGGGTCCTTAGAGATGGTCTAGGTCAACCTCTTCATTTTATGGGAGAAGAACTGGGTGGGGCTCTTGACTCCTGAGCCTCAGGTTCCAGAACTAACTGCAGGCCAGGTTGTCACTTGTCCCTGCAAATACGGCCCGGGGACAACTCATTTAGTTCATAACCTGAGCAGTCTTCAAAATAGGAAGCCAGAAGAATGGGGGCTGGGGTGAGGGAGGAGAAGACAAAACCAAGTTCAGGTACTCGGATGCAAATTAATGCAGTCTAGAAACGATTCTTTCCTTTGCTGCTGAGATTACATTTGCTCTCTGCACCTAGTATCTACACGGTCTAATAATATGTCTTGTCTTGGTTGAATTATCTCAGTCCTCTGGAGTTTGGCTCGCTAATGCAGCCCCAGAGACTCCGTCAAAGCAGACCTTGTGTGCTATATATATTTTTGAAGTGAGGCTTACTGGGACATCGTAGGAAGACGACAACATCAGAAAAAAATAATGATGCTAACGTACCCCGCCCCCTGTTATTTTCTGGTAGGAAACCCAGAGAGACCACTCATTTCCAATGAAGATGTGTAAGACTGGCTCCTGCATTCTCCAAAACTGGCCAAAAACCAAGTGCATGTGTCTTGCCAAAACGATGGAGCCTAATGAAAATTCTGGCTTTCTTCCCCAAATTATCTCATTGTGCCTGAGCAGGCAACACCTTAATTTTCACCAGGTTGTACCCTTCCCTGAAATCACGTAAGGTGGATGATCACTTTCCTGGAAGGAAATGTGAGGATAAGTAGCCTTATTAGGGAGTGTTTAGTACCCTCCTAGGCACCCCCGGATTGACTGGCATCTGTTATCTATTCTCCACAATAACCTCCTAATTGTGCAGATGGAGAAACTGTGAAGGGAAATGTATTTTCCTTCTCTAAATCCCAATTAGGTCTCTGTCCATCACTCCACCTTTCTTTCATAGCACAACCTATTTGTCCCACAGGCACCAGCCCAATGAAACCATTCTCGGGCTTTTGGACATGTTAACTCCCTGATCTGGGGGTAGGACACGTGATGCCTGCAAGAAAAAGCACAGCATTTGGAGTCGTCTCTATGTGGTTTCAAATCCTGGCTGAACACAGGACCGGTTCTGTAGATTAGACCAGCTCGCCAGTTCACCAGTTTGATAACTACTCGGAGTCTCATACACTCTTTGAGGATAAGGTCTTGTATGCTTTACTGGAATGTTTCACGCATAGGGTTGTTTTATTAAAGGATGCGATGAAAGAAACCATGTCTCAATCATGTTAGTTTCATCTCAAGTGGGTCCATGGATTCCTACCTAAAAAGAGCAGAGGGAACAGACCTTCGGAGAAATCCCTACAGCGAGGCTGCTCCTCTTAATCGTCTAAGCCTGTCGGGTGGCCACACAGGGCACTCAGCCAGCCCTCTAAATGGCATCTCCCACTGTTCTCCAGCACATTCTAAGCTCCCGGCAGGCCAGCCGTTCACCTTCCAATCATCCCTTTTTCAACAGTTTACACCTTGCACCCTCAACTGTATTCCTTCCTGAAGATGAAAATTGTGTTTTTTTATGATTTTGTTTGCTCCCCCCTCCCCCTCACCTTAATAAGAGGCTAAAAGCAGCTCATGTTAAAAGGAAGCTGGCTTCAGTCTCATGATCTGATATCAAAATATAAATATTGTGCATTTAATGACCTAAAGGAGAATGAATGGGGTCTCAAGGCATAAATGAGAGAATAAAGGGCCAGGGCCAAGATCCTTCTGGAAGAAGCAAGCGCTCTCCCACTTCTCTGGGGAAATGGACTCGGGTGTCAGGTGTAGGTGAGGAGGGTGCTAGGACTCAGGAATAAGGACCTGCCTCCAGGCTTCACACCCGCATTCAGAAATTTTGGGAGGTGAGTCCTTGGCCAACTGAGGGCTTCAAAGAAGAAGCCACCTGCCCACAGTAGGTCAGGCCCCTACTCATTTCCCTGTTATGGACCTCTGCTGGGAATGCCCCATTTTCCCAATGAGCTGGAAGCCATGGACCTTGGGGACTAGCGCATGGCCAGCCTTACCATGGGAAGGTCTCAGGGGAAGAAATCTGGACCCAGAAGTGCCCGGGCAAAGGCTGAGTAAGAGGGTGTGGCTCCTCCGGGGACTTGCCTAGAACCTAAATTTGCATAGAAAGAGTACAGTTTATGGCCTACTTGGAGATGCCTTGTGCTCAGACACTCCTTGGAATTGCCAGTAGGTGTGGCTCTACTCTGGGGATGCAGTTGAGATCAGCTTGTTGAGTAGACCCTCTCAGGATGCTTCTCAATGGATAGTGGACATTGTTTCTTTCATTCCAGATGGATCCCAGGTATGACTTATGCTCTCCAGTCTTCACGCCTGTCCCCACCTATATACCTCTGCTATTCCTGCACACACCTGTAGCATGAGGCTGAACACCCTGCTCTATCACGTTAAGTTCATTTGTCTATCGCCCTTGCTGGAATCTGAGCTCCTCCAAAGCAGAGACTGTACCATCCATACCTGTGTATCCCAAACCTCACCCCAAGCCTGATATAGTCAACATTCAGGAACTGTATTATTTAAGGTAATGAACAAACGACTAGGACTACAAAGATAACCACAGTATTGTTGTCAACAGTTCGCTAGAAATAGACCCAGATTTAGAGTTAGAAAAATCAGATGGCCCAGCAGATTGGTGTGGGGAACTCAACAAGCAGAACAGATTTCACTGGAAATGAGAGAGGGAGAGAAGAGGATGGCAAAGCAAAGTAAAAAGAAACAAAACCAGGAAACTCGATCTTTTAGAGCAGAAAGAGAACAGTGAAGATAACTCACACAAAAAGCCTGAACAATTGATCCCTGTTCAGTTGGTAGGAGCATCGTTCCTTACACTCAAGGGTTGTGGGATTGATTCCCAGTCAAGTTGCAGTTTCAATCCTGGTTGAGGCGCCCTTTCTTAAACAAAATAAATCACTAAAAACATATCCTTGGGTTAGGATTTTAAAAAAGGGGGGAGAACCAACAATTGAAAAGAAATTAAAAATTCCTCCAACACAATTAGGAGCGAACATCAGGAAACAATTCAGATCCCAAGTGGCGATTTGCCTAACAGTGGTGGAAATGGTCATTCTAATGACACCCCCAGGTATGAATGAGGATGCACTGGCCCTTTAGTGCCTCATAATTCAGCGCCTGAGTGTTTACAAAGCCATTGCCCGTCCAGGAAGTAAGCGACCCCTGAGGCAGAGGGCACTGTCTCTGCGGCCTTTAGACTCACCCAGGTCGCCCCATCCTCAAGATGAAGCTCCAACATGGACTCCCAGAGCCAGGCGGCCTTTCCTCCAGAGCCAGTTTCCTCCAAGATCAGAGAGCACTGCTTTGTTAATTTCTCTTTGAATCCCCAGGAGCCCAGAAGAGCTGCTCTGTAACTTCTGTTGATTTATCATCTCCTATCTGTGGCACAGCAAACCGCAGGGTAAGTAGACAGTGTCCAGTACCCCAGTGTTTCAGATGAGGAAACCGGAAACAGCTCATCAGAGTAGAAGCCAGGGAACCAGCCTGGGATCTTTGAATACAGTGGCTTTTCCTGCTGTGCCTCCCTGAGGTCTGAAAAGATCACCAAGGTCACATTGCTTATTAATGACTCCTTTTCTGCCCTGGCTGGTTCGTTCAGTGGTTAGAGCTTTGGCCCATAGACAGAAGGGTTGAAGGTTTGATTCCTGGTCAAGGGCATGTATCTTGGTTGCAGGCTCGATCCCTGGGCCCAAGGTTGGGGTGCATGTAGGAGGAAACCAATCCATGTGTTTCTTTCACATCATAGTTTCTCTCTCCCACCCCCTCCCCCCCCTCCTCCTCACCTGCACTATCCCTAAAAAGAAAAAAGAAAAATCAATGGAAGAAATTTCCTCAGGTGAGAATTAAAACTAATAATAATTACTCTTTTTCTGTCAGGAATTCTAAGAATGCACATTCCTCTAGTATTCCTTGAGAGGATCAAAGAGATCTCAGGCCAAAGTCACCATTTCTCATGCTGTGCAAAAATCAAGGGCCAGGCTGAGGGCTTTGGGGTGGGTCTTGAGGACCTAATGCGTCCTTTCCCATTTTGAAGTGATGGGAAACAGGCGGGGCATTTAGAATCTGCATGTAAAAATCCATGTGTGTTCTCAGGGAGATGGAAGCCATGCATTTCTGATTAATTTACACTTAAATCAACGAAGTGTTTTGGAAAAGATATGTGATGTTTGAGAAGCCTTTTAAAAGGAGCCTGATGAGACTTTAACGCTTTTTTCCCCTTAAGAAGAGAAACTTATTTTTCCCCCAGGATTTTACACCCAAATGATGTCTCATTTATGAACAGAATCACGTGGCTCTCAACCTCTCTCCCCTTCCCCCTACCCAGACGTAGTTAACCTGTGCTCTTTTATATATTATTAGTATTTTTTTCATCTATATGTCTATCTATTTATTTTGCCAGTGTAGCTTTTTAAAATTGATTTCAGAGATAGGGAGGGAAAGAGATGAAAACATCAATGATGAGAGAGAATCATCGATGGGCTGCCTCCTGCACGCCCCCTACTCGGGATCAAGCCTGCAACCCAGGTATGTGTCCTGACAGGGAATCGAACCATGACCTCCTGGTTCATAGGTCAAGTTCTACCACTGAGCCACGCCATCTGAGCTGTTTATTTATTTTTCCAGTATAGCTTTTAACAGAACAGGCAGATATACTTGTAGAGGTTGTCAGAATATTGGATGTGATTTCTGCAGGACTACAAACACCTCAGAATGTTCTAGAACAATGAGGGGTAACTTACACAAGTTAAAGAAGATTTTTTTGTGTGAAGAAAGGATATGTGAAGGGTGAGGGCAGGGGCTTGAAATGAATGGAGTCTTAATGTCGGTAGACTAGACAGAATGGAAAGACAAACTGATGGAGGATTGAAGGTAACCAAAACTAATTGAACAACAAGGGTATACTGGCATTTTTACAGAATTCTATTCCATGTAACCCTCCCAACTGTTCAGAATTGCAAGTGCCACCCCCTCCATTTTTCAGTTAAAGAAGGGGAAACAGAGGAATTCCACTGTTGGCTGGCTAACTCCTCAGGAGACCCCAGCACTTGTCACATGGCAGGTGGTGCAGCCCCGTAGTGATTTCTGGTGGAACACAGACTTGGAAAAGAAATGCCATTGGATCTCAAGGTGGGAAAGTTACTTGCTTTTCAATTCCCTTTCAACCTTCTGATGATGTCAAAAGAGAACATTTCAGGAGCCTGCCTGTGCCATCTCTCTAAGCAGAACACTGGCCTGGGGCTCAGAGCCTGAAGCATATACGTCAAGTGCCTTGTTAGAAGGTTAAGAACATTGCATTGATTCATTTTATTTCCAAGTTTACCTTGTCTTTTTTGGCAAGTGAAAAATAATTGTTTTTAATTTTTAGGTGTCGATATAAAGTTACCTGTTAAAAAAGTGAGTTGATTAAAAAGATTATATCACACACATTACTTAAAAAAGAAAGCCTACACACACTACGCAAATGATTGTAGTTAGGAAAGAAAAAAAAACCGTATTAAATCAGCATCCTGTCAATGTACTATTATCAAGTCAACTGTCCCCTTAAACTTGAAGATATATATACATGTAAAATATTATTCCTGAGATCAAAGTTTTTCTGCAACGTTAAATGTTCCATATCTCTTGAGTTTGATTTCCGATAAAATCAACTCTTAAAATTATAAATGTCAGGTCTGGGAGTTATAAAGAATTTAAATATAACCTGGTGGACATTGCAGAAATGCTTTTAGTCTTCAGGTACAAAGAGTATTACACTTTTGTATCTCTGTCTGCCACCTCCCACTAATATTTTGAAATCATAATTATCACCTTTCGTTAACATTGTGGACACAGGTTGATGACAATCCCACTGTAGTTTCGTGTGTTTTTCCCCTCAGGAAAGACTAAACAAAATAAATAAAATTTCCCAGTGTACAGATCTGGAACAAAGTGTGTAGGGGGAAAAAAGCCCAGCCCATGTGGCTCAGTGGTTGAGCATTGACCCATGGGGTCATGGTTCCATTCCTGTCAGGGCACATGCCCAGGTTGTGGCTCAGGCTCCAGTAGGGGACATGCAGGGGATGGCAGATCAATCATCATCATTGATATTTCTATCTCTCTCTCCTTCTCCCTCTCTGAAATCAATAAAAATATATTTTTTCAAAAAACACCAAAAAACTAGAACCTACTTCTACTTTTTGTTCCTATTTTATTTGGTTTATTACCCAGTTTCATATGGGGAGACATTGTAGTGCTCTTCAATGAGAGTTTATTTTTATTTTTTCCTTGCCAGTGTAAAAGGAAGTCAACATATTGCTCATAAAATGTTAAAGTCTTTATGAACTGCTGATAGATATCAAGGAAAAGCTCTAAGGATTAAGAGGTGAAATTGGGGCAAAATATCCACTTCCTCTAAATATTATCTTCAGTAGCTTTCTAGCAAATATTGCTGAAGAAAGAGAATATAAATCACTTTAGTCCCCCTGGACTTAATACTGAAGTACCACTTATGTGTTCCTTTTGTTTGAATTACTGACTAGCACTCTACTGCAGAGGCAAAGAGAAAAAGAAAGAAAGGCTTAAAAAAAAGGAGAGAAAAAGAGATTAGAAAAATAGAAAAGAAAATTATTGAACATAGTCTGGTCTCCTTTTGATCCTTCGGTTTCATGGTGTGGCCAGGTCCTTGGGATTTTGGAAATGCCTATGGAGATATTGCCAGTTTTAAAACACACACACACACACACACACACACACACACACACACACACACCTCTTCAAGGCCAGATGTGATGCTCACAATTCTGGAAAGCGTTTTGGGACTACACAAGTTGGGAGTTGGGAAATCCTAGGACAGCCCTGGCCGGGTAGCTCAGTTGATTAGAGCATTGTCCCCAAAACCCAAAGTGTTGGGTTTAATCCCCAGCCAGGGCACATGCAAAAATCAACTAATGAATGCATATATAAGTGGAACAAACTGATGTTCTCTCTCTCTCTCTCTCTCTCTCTCTCTCTCTCTCTCTCTCTCTTTCTCTCTTCCTCTCTCCCCTCTCTCCCCCCTCTGTCTTTCTTTCTCTTTTTCTCTCTCAAATAAGTAAATGATTTTTTTTTAAAGAAAGAAAACCGGGGACATATTCTGGGCCCAGTCACTTACTGGATACAGGGCCTTTAAAAGTCAACTAGCAGGTGCTCCAGCGTTGTTTTGATGTGTTTGTCTTTGAACAATGAGGTTCTGGTAGTCATCACTTGATAAATTGTAACAGGACCCTCCCGTTCTCTTCTCTCCCTGCCCTGTGAATTTGTTCCTGCTGATGGAGTCAGTCAAGATGGGAATGCTAATTTATCACTGCGGTCCTTCATCAGTGTCACTTGGCTCTCTAGACAGAGCATTCGCGGTTTTCCTTCTTCTGCAGTCACAGCGACTGGCCTCACTCCCCCTCATTGAACAACCTGAACCTCAGGCTCTTCTTCAGGAATTTGGCAGAAATAACCTTTGCCTCATCTTTCTCATTAGACTGCAGTAAAAAGCTAATCATGTGAAATACATGTGACAAAACTGTGTCCACTACACACACACATGCACAGGTATGATTTATTGTGTGAATATGTAAGATCAAAAGCAAGAAACTCTTCCTGTTTTTCTGACATTCAGAGGCTAACATGTTACCTGCCATTTTCCATAGCGATATTGCAGATAGAGAGGCTAGAGTCCACGTGTCGTGGCTGACAACTCCTTGACCAGCAGACGTCCTTGTCTGGCTTGCCATTCCCTTTAAAAATCTCAGCGTGAGCATTTCTCATTAAGAGCGAAGGCATAATATGAGCGCTCAGCAATAACAATATTTAGTGTGTTTGATTAACCCACTAGAAGTCGTGTCAATACGTAAAAATAAGTGCACATATAAATACACCTATATGACTGATCAGTTTCCTCAAGCTTGCGTTAATTCTCACAGTGTTACCCCACTTAGTACCAGGCGCAGCTAATGCAGAGATGAATGAGACAAGATGCCTCAAAAGCTCAGTCAAGTGGCAGAGACAGACAATGCGAACATTGGATACACTGGCTCTTGGTACAATAATAGCTCTCAAGGGCGGCAGCAGAATGGATTGGTAGAAACGGTGGGGGCTGAGGAGTCAGGGAGTATCCTTAGAGATGTCACTTAACCTCCCTGAACATCCTCATAGCCTTCCAACCTCGGGAGTCACTTACCTTCTCTGACAGGTGTCAGGTGGGCTGGAATGTAGGATAGATGGGCGAATAGAAGGCAACGATGGTGGGTCATGTGCCCAGAGAGTTAAATGGACCACCTCAGGGGGCCCTGTCTGTTGGACTGAGAAATTTGGACATAATCTTCCCAGCCTCTGGTGAAAAATATCCATTAAGTGTCCATATACCGGTCACCTCTATGATAACCACCTATAATAATAAAAGCGAAATATGATAACTAGACCAGACAGCTGAGCAAGCTTCTGGAGGTCCTTCTGGATGACCTTCCGGATGAAGCCAGGCTGCAAGAGCCTAGGCAGCTGCTGCAGCTGTGAGGGCCGAGCCCCTTGCATGAATTTCATGCATCGGGCCTCTAGTGTGAAAATATAGTCCTGGAGGTTGGGTGGAGGTGGGAGGTTGGTTAGAATGAGTAACGGAATGGGAGGCATGAATAACTGTTTAGAAGTAGTTGTGATACTAACAAAACAACCGCAAACATAAAATAGGACTGTTTTAAGTGCTTTTAACTTATAAAACCCCTATGGGACAGGTATTCTTATCATCCTTAGTTCATAGACCACAAGTGTGAGGTACAGAGGGGTTAAGTAACTTGCTCATGATCATACAACTAGTGTGACTTCAGAGATTCTACCCTTCGCCATTCTATTATACTGTAGTAAAAAGCTAATCATGTGAAATGCATGTGACAAAACTGTGTCCAGGCTAAAAAACTGGAAGGCCTGAGCCACGTGAAAACCTTGTGAAACGTGCTTCTTATTTGAGTGTACGCTTTGGACTTGCTCTCTTTCTGCCTATTCTATTGTTAGTTTTTATTTTTTAAAGCCATGGCTCCAGTACAGGCCTTCTGAATGCTATGAATTATTACTTGTTTTATTATGTTCTAATAGAGCGTACCCTACTGCCCGGCAAACAGCAGGTACTCACAACTGTTTACCAAATGCACCACGGTGGTGGGGTCAGCGGCATCAGTAGGTTCTGTGTACATGCCACTGTAACAGATGCCTGACTGTGTATTGTCAGGCAGGCAGGAAGCAGCCTCCATTGCCTCTCCTTTCTCCAAATTGTTGCCCATTTCTTTTTTTTTAAATATTTTTTTTATTGATTTCAGAGAGGAAGGGAGAGGGAGAGAGAGATAGAAACATCAATGATGAGAGAGAATCATTGATCGGCTGCCTCCTGCACGCCCCCTACTGGGGATCTAAGCAGCAACCTGGGCATGTGCCCTTGACCGGAATCAAACCAGGGACCCTTCAGTCCTCAGGCCGAGGCTCTATCCAAGGAGTCAAACCGGCTAGGGCTTGTTGCTCATTTCTTTGGCCTAGACTTTCTTCTTCACTTTCCCTTGCAGTTTACACAGCCAGCAATGTGCCTGACCTCCAAGACCCAGCTAGATAGCGAGGCGGCTCCTGTAAGGAGCCTTTGTTGCCTCTGTGCCTCCTTAGTCTCTCCGCCGTGCCTGTCATCTCTCATAGATATCTGATGTCTGTCCTCTCGCACCGACTAAAAATCTGGGAATCCGCAGCACGTTATTTAACCAAGTATGGACTACACAGGCAAGGCAGTATGCAGTAGGGAAGATAAAGTGTATGAAAGGATTGTCAACATTTGGGGAACGATAAAAGATGGACAATGTCTACATTATAGGGATGGAGTAGCAATGAGCTTCGTCAAATGAAGTTTGCCCCACTAGACTTTTATAAATAACTTGAGGCCCATTGCACAAAGAGATTTGTGCAATAGGCCTTCCCTTCCCCTGGCTGCCGGCACCGGTTTTCCTCCGTCACCCAGGACCCAGGCCTTCGTTCCTCCAGCTGGAGCCTTCAGTCTTCGCTCAGCCACTTCGAGCCTATGTATGCAAATTAACCGCCATCTTTGTTGGGTTAATTTGCATACTCTCCTGATTGGCTGGTGAGTGTAGCAGAGGGATGGTCAATTTACATGTTTGTCTATTATTAGATAAGATAAAGGGAGTACCACATATATGAGGGTATAATTTTGTCACAGTGTATCATTTCCTCATTCCTTTGCCAAATAAGCTTTGATGCTTCCCTTGGCTTGAAAGCCTGCTTCCTCAGGCTCCTAGGAATCCCGCCACTGCACTTCCTCTAGGAGGCTTCCTGGATTTCCCCAACTCAAGGAGCACTGCTCCTCCTGTCCTAATGTAGCACAGTGTGCAGCACGCAGGAAATCCTTACTGTGGGCAGCCTGGCTCCCTGGCTGTGTTAGTCATAGCTACCTCCCTGCCTAACATTACTCACTGTCTTAGCTAGGGCTGCTGTAACAAAATACCACTGACTGGGTGGCTTAAACAATGGACATTTATTTCTCACAGTTCTGAAGACTAGGAAGTCCAAGATTAAGGTGCTAGAAGATTTGGTTCAGGGTAAGGACTCTCTTCCTAGCTTGTAGATGGTCCCCATCTTGTAGAGTGCTCACAGGGTCTTTCCTGCAGAAGGGGAGGGGGGCGGGCGTGGGATACAGGCTCTCACATCTCCTTCTCATTGTATGAAGACAGTGATCCCATTATGTGGGCACCGCTCTCATGACCTCATCTAAACCTAATGCACTCCCAAAGGCCCCATCTCCAAATACCATCACATTAGGAGTTAGGGCTTCAGTATGAATTTTGGGCGGGGCACATTCAGTCCATAACATGTGTATGCTTCCTGGGGGTGGGGGGAATGCTCCTTATATTTCCTATGGTGATCGTGTATGCCTAGCACTTAGTAGGACTGCAAGGAAGTGGAAGTAACTGGCTGATGCATGGGAAAGAGCAAACCCGATGAACATGGGATCCAGTTTTGTATAAACCAACAAATGGAGCTTGAGGGGAGGGGAGATTGACAGGGCCATTAGGTAAGTTAATTTGCTCTGAGATGTCATGTCATTCTTAGCTTTCCTGGCTTTCCTTCTGCGTGAACACCTTGGCTTACAGACAGACAGACAGCTTTGGGGTGAATTCAATAATCGGTCAAGTGAGAAGAACATCACCCAATGTGTCTGCAAAACCACTTTTACTTCAAGAATGATTATGAAAAGCCACAAGGAAGGCAGGGATAACACAGTTGAAACATTGACTTACTGATCAAAAGAGACACTAATATGTACTCCTTAAAAAAAAAATCCACATTTTTTTCTGTTGTTGTTAATCCTCACCCAAAGATATTTTCCCCATTGAATTTCAGAGAGAGAAGAAAGGAGGGGGAGAGAGACGGAGAGAGAAACATACGTGTGTGTCCTTGACCAGAATCGAACCATGACCCTTCAGTCCGCAGGGCTATGCTCTAACCACTGAGTAACCAGCTCCTGCCTTTCTCCTCTGCATTGTCACACACAGTCTCATCTCCAGGACTCTCCCTTTGGGGCTCAGCTCTTTTGCAATAGTTTTCTTTGCTTTTTGTTCTACAGCCTTCCTTTCCTTCTTCCTTCTTTTTTTTTCTTATCTACTTTGGCAAGATCGTTTTTTCTCTAGATTTTAGAATTTTTTGCATCACTCTTTTATTTCCTTTTTCTCCCTTCGTTCATTTTTCTCTCTCTTTTTTTCAGAAAGATTTTCCTCCTCCAATAGGTGTTGGTTGTGGTCATGAGAACAGCAAGCTGTACAATTTGCTGAAGAGGAACTTCATCCAACAAAGGTACAGTGGAATTTAGGCTTTAAGCCCCAATTTTTTAAAATTAAAAATATGTTTTTAGCCCTGGCCAGTTTGGCTTGGTGGATAGAGCATCGGCCTGCAGACTGAAGGGTCCCAGTGGGGGGTGTGCAGGAGGCAGCTGATCAATGATTCTCTCTCATCATTGATGTGTCTATTTCTCTCCCCCTCTTCCTTCCTCTCTGAAATCAATAAAAATATTTAAATATATATATATATATATATACACACACACACACACATATATACATATACATATACGTATATGTGTGTGTGTATGTGTGTGTGTGTGTGTGTGTATATATAGGCAGGGAGAGGGAGGGAGAGATAGAAACATCAATGATGAGAGAGAATCATTGATTGGCTGCCTCCTGCACGACCCCTACTGGGGATTGAGCCTGTAACCTGGACATGTGCCCTGACCAGAAATGGAACCGTGACCTCCTGGGATGAATGGTATAGGAAGGTATGAAGGACACATCCTATCACTGAGTTGCATGATCCCCTGATAGTTCAGTAGAATTATTACGTAGAACGATGCTTGATCACCTTCAGCATATGTAATCTACTTCCCGAGCCTCAGTTTTCTCATCTGTAAAATAAGAACGAGCCCTAACTGGTTTGGCTCAGTGGATAGAGCGTCGGCCTGTGGACTGAAAGGTCCCAGGTTCGATTCCGGTCAAGTGCATGTACCTTGGTTGCAGGCACATCCCCAGTGGGAGGTGTGCAGGAGGCAGCTGATCAGTGTTTCTCTCTCATTGATGTTTCTAACTTTCTATCCCTCTCCCTTCCTCTCTGTAAAAAATCAATAAAATATATTTTAAAAAAATAAAAATAAAATGAGAACAGTTTTGGGTGGCATCTACCGTTGCTGTCATGCCCAACCTGCTCTTCTGTCTCAGGAATGAATCAAGTACTAGAGAGGGAAAAACCAACTTCTTAGGGGAATCAGTGCTCTCATGCTTGCCCGCCTGTTTCAGGACCGTTGGGCATCCGTGGCTGTGACTCTAGAAGCAGTGGAGGTTTCTCTTTCTGTCCATTGTATGGTTGCTGTCGGGGCAGCTTACCAGATTTTACCGTGCTGCTTTCATGCTTTTCCTCTTTTTAATGCCTATGGGTGGGTGTGTGAAATGTTTGGATAGAAATACATGCATATTGCTCAGAGCCCTTAAAAATGTCTCCATTCCACCTCTCCTCACAGGTGGTCATTCTAAGCCATGCTCCTCCTCATGGCGAGGGAGGCTGCAGTCCACCTACCAGAAGTCTAGCTTGCACCTCTCCGTCTCTCTAGCCCCCATCTAGTCTCTCAGTGAGTTCAGATGATTTTTAGAATTTACCAAATATATCCATTCATACCACCTTCCATTGCTCTCTTTTAATTGTTCACCATCCCTTGTCTGCATTATTATGAGAGCTCCCTAAGTGGTGTGTGTGAACCCACTGTGTGAGACATTCTACCCGGAGAGTCAACTTTCAGAAATGCAAGTCTGTTCCTGTGAATTGCACACCTGCTCCTCTCGGCCTTACCCCCTCCATTCAGGATGCTCTTTGCATCCCTGCTGTGGTCGCCCTTTCCTCTGGTACACAGATTAGCATCCTTGTCATGTCCCACAAGACCCTGCATGTCTGGTTCCTACCTACCCGTCCTCCTCCTGCACCAACCCCTGCTTCCTCTCTGTGGTGGGGAATTCTGGCCTTTTCCCAGTTGCCCATGCACGCCAGGCTCTCTTTGCTCACACGGCCCCTCCACTGGGAGTTGGTGTCACTCATTCTTCAGATCTCAGTGCACGTCCTCGTTCTTCAGGAAAGCCTTCTACGAATCTGTCCCCATTTCCAGCAAATGTGATGCTTTCTGGGAAATGCTCTCAGACGACTGTCTTCTCTTTTGCATAGACATTGGCACTCAGATTCTGGCTCTGCCACATTCAACTCTGTCCTCTAGCCAACTCTGTGTGCAGTGTCTTTACTGGCAAAGTGGGAATGATGTTGTCCACCCTGGAGATGTGCTGTCGGGATCACTGGAGATAACAGAGGTAACGGTGGGCATGTGTTGGCTTTGTTTCAGTGGATCTGCATCTTCAGTGCACAGACAAGCATCATTACACACACACACACACACACATGCACACGCATGCATACCCACACACACTTCTCTTACTTTTCCAGAGACTGTGCCTAGAGCAGTGATGGCGAACCTTTTGAGCTCGGTGTGTCAGCATTTTGAAAAACCTTAACTTAACTCTGGTGCCGTGTCACATATAGAAATTTTTTGATATTTGCAACCATAGTAAAACAAAGATTTATATTTTTGATATTTATTTTATATATTTAAATGCCATTTAACAAAGAAAAATCAACCAAAAAAATGAGTTCGCGTGTCACCTCTGACACGCCTGTCATAGGTTCACCATCACTGGCCTAGAGACTGTTGGATAGCTTATTTCAAACTCAACCTTACATCTGAATTTGGTGGGAAGGGGAGAGGCATTGAAAAGCTTCATTGATTTCTTTTTCATGTGTTTTTTAATTTTTTGTCTTTATTGATTAAGGTATTACATATGTATCCTTATCCCCCCATTGCCCCCCTCCCCCCCCACTCATGCCCTCACCCCCCTGGTGTCTGTGTCCATTGGTTAAGCTTATATGCATGCATACAAGTCCTTTAGTTGATCTCTCCCCTTTCCCCCCACCCTCCCCTACCTTCCTTCTAAGGTTTGATGGTCTGATCGATGCTTCTCTGTCTCTGGATCTGTTTTTGTTCATCAGTTTATATTGTTCATTATATTCCACAAATGAGTGAGATCATGTGATATTTATCTTTCTCTGACTGGCTTATTTCGCTTAGTGTAATGGTTAGCACTCTGGACTCTTTTTTTTCTTTATAATAGTGGTTAGCAGTGTAGACACTTCAACATTGCTGTCTGGGTTCAAGTTCCGACTGCACTGCCTCCTTGATGTGTGACCTTATATAGCTTATTTGTTGTGATTCCTCTTTAAAATGGAATAATAACAGGACTTAATGCATAGAGTTATAATTAAGGTTAAGTTAATACATTAGAACCGTGTCCAGATGTAGTATGTAGTAAGTACTATGCAGCTTCCAACTAGCATTACAGATCAGCTTATCTTAAAAACACTGTGAATGTGGTCTTCTTTGCACAAGACAATGGCATTCTTAGAATTCAGAAAAGGTACTGGGGAAATAGTGAAAGAGAAAGCAAGCCAGCCCAGAAGTCACCTTTTTACGTTATTTATGTGTCATGTACATGGAAGTTAGGCAAGAGTGAAGAAATCCATTTGTTTTCTTCTCTATTATAAGTCAGCGTTTAGGGCCATGAATAGAATGAAACGAACACATTACACCAAAACAATGGCTTTCTTTTCTATTCAATATATTTCTTCTGAAAAAGCTTCTGTATATATTTTAATATATAACTGAGGTCCTCAGACTATATTCACTGCAAAAGGATGGTTGGGAGAGGAGTGAGGGGGAGAAGGAAGTATATTTGTCAAGTGCTAAGGAGTCCCCAGGCAGGAAAACAAGAAGACGATCTTATTCATTTCTTTGAAAACACTGTGAGTTGTAGAAACTTACTTGCCCTTGTGGTAGAGATAATCATATCTTACTCCCCCCCTTTTCCCAAGGACAGCATCCTCTTCATGCCAGTCAGTTGTTCCTGCCCTATCCCTTAACGTTACTATTTTCCTGAGACAATTCCCATTTTGATCCTTAGCCAACCTTGCTGAATCAAAACCAACATTCCTTACCGAGAAACAGAACGTTGGCCATGCTTTCTGGACCGAGGAGATATGAATATGCCTCTTTCTGGAATGAACTTCCCTTTTCTCCCTGTCTGGCTGACTGACATTGTTTTTTTAAATATACTTCTATTGATTTTGGAGAGGAAGGGAGACGGAGAAAGAAAAACATCAATGATGAGAGAGAATCACTGACCGGCTGCCTCGTGCAAGCCCCCTAATAGGGATTGAGCCTACAATCCTGGCATGTGCCCTGACCAGACAATCGAACGGCGACCTTCTGGTTTATAGGACCAAGTTCAACCACTTAACCACCCTGGCTGGGCTTGGCCAACTCTTATTGTTCAATGTTTAACTCAGATGTAATCTCTTCCAGGATGCTCCCCCTAACTGCCCCTAGTCCCCCAAGGAAGGACTTCTATATAATTTACTCTGCTCTGGTCATCAGGGAGGCTACCATCAGCTTGGCACTTACTGTGCTTAGTGGGCGGCTGCCATCATTGCTGCTTGTAGAATAAGGGTGGAGTGGCAGTGGAGAGAATAGATTTCTCCTGAGTAGAGACTGGTAGTTGGCTCTTCCAAGGGAATTTCCAGAGAAGGCCTGGTATTTAACAAAAGAAGCCTTCCCAAACCCTATTTTATCTCAAGCTGAGTTTGTCAGCCCTTTTTTCTTTTTTTTAAAAAATCCTCACCTGAGGCTATACTTCCATTGATTTTTAGAGAGTGAAACGGAGAGAGGAGGGGAGGAGAGAGAAAGAGAGAGAGAGTCATCAATGTGAGAGACACATTGATTTATTGCCTCCTACATGTGGCCTGACCTGGGCCAGAGATGGAGCCCACAACCAAGGTACATACCTTTGACTGGATATCAAATCCAAGACCTTTGGGTCCTTAGGGACCCACACTCTAATCACTGATCAATACCGACCAGGGCTCAGCCCTTTCCTGAGTTCACATTGCAATTCCCCACCTCCATCAGGGCTCTTAACCATCTGGGTCTCTGATAATCTGTCAATTCCTTGTGGCAGCACCTTCCTCTTCTTCATCTGTAAATCTCTGGTTCTGAGCAAAGGGCCTGACCACTAAGAGGTGCTCAACATAGACAGCACGCCAGAACTAAATATGGAGGGACCAAGAATGTAGGGAAGCTGGAACTGCAGAAAAAAACGGGAGGTAGACACAGTCCTTGGAGCCCCCATCTTCCCAAGCCCCTCATCTGAAATATCCTGAGACATTTGATTCCACAAAACCCTTTCAGGAATGCAGGAGGGGGCACTTGCACTTGGATGCTTGGATTGCTTTTACCACCTGCTGTCTGTGGCCACACCTGTCAGAAAGCCTACAGGCCCTCAGAAGGAATCCTCAGCCCCCACCACAAATGGGACTGCTCCCTCACAGACACACCCATTCCAACTAAATTTATAATTGGAAAGATCAGTGCAGAACCACATCTGCCATGAACAACACGGGGAATGAAAGATGTAGGAAGAGGTTCTCTTTCTTAATGGAAACCCTGGCATTCCAGGGAGGACTGGCTTTTTCCATTCAGTGATATTGGTGGCATGGCCCCCCCTTCACTGTGAGGGGACAGTCTCAGTATGACTGGGCTCAGAAGACCTCTTTGTCAAATATCCTGTGGGCTCCAAGTGCCATTCCATGTGCAGCTAAGCCTCTGAATGCTACCAATTTTTTAAAAATATTTTTTTAATGATTTCAGAGAGGAAGGGGGAGAAGGAGGGAGGGAAGGAGAGGGAGAGAGAGAGAAAGAGAGAGAGAGAGAGAGAGAGAGAGAGAGAGAGAGAGAGAGAGAGACACATCAGTGATGAGGAAGAATCATTGATTGGCTGCCTCCTGCATGCCCCACACTGGGGATGGGTCTGCAACCTGGGCATGTGCCCTGACTGGGAATTGAACCGTGACCTCCTGGTTTATAGGTCGACACTCAACCACTGAGCCACACCTGCCAGGCAATGCTAGCAACTCTTAAAAAGGTAGCAGGCTCATGCACATCTTAGCTTCTACAATCAACACAACCAAATAATCGGGTGCTTGATAGTAAAATTCTTTCAATTTTTCTATTTTGCTTCTGATTTAAAGACAAAGAGTGTTTTATTGCGTCATTGATTTACATTGCAGATGTTTTAGAAACAGAAACTCTGAAAGAGTCATTTTTATACGTTAAGATAATGTTTAGTGGGAGACATTTTATTCAAAAGGGTAGTTATATATAATCCTGTGTAAATTCCCAAGTTAGTACTTTTTGCAAAACTATGGTAATTATGGCTATTAATAATATAATGGTTCATTGTGATAAATGTGAAACTTGGTTGTATATAAAGATGAGTCTATTTTCCCCATAATACTTGTTTTCATAATAACTCAAAAAGACACCCCAAACATTAAGGGGATTTTTACATTATTATATGCCCTAGATAAGGAAGAATACAGTTAATGTCTCAAGTCTTCAGAGGAGAATGTGTCTAAAGAAACAGACAACACATTTATTAGTTTAGGGGCTCAAAAATAGGAATTTCCCAAGTGTCGGAGTTTGTGGTCCCAAAGCTCCCTACCACTTCCCCATGCTCTGTGCACTCAGACGCAGGAGGGCTGTTACATTTGAGAATTGGAGCCAATAATCATAACTTTGATAACGCTAACTTAACTGCAGCAGAACAAAATATTTTGTTGCCAATATATGCATCTAGTTTCTTTATTATGATCTCACACTCCAATAGTTCATTTCAGAGAGGAAGTGATAGTCGCCGTACAACTAGACTCCAAGAAAATGCTTTCGTGAATACTTTAATAGAAGATGTTCTGTGAGTTTTTGCTTGAACTGTCTGAAGAATTCTAAGAACACCCTAAAGACTTTCTTGGCTTCTATTAACGGAGTGTAAGCCAGGGAGCATGGAAAATGAATGCATCTATTAATACATTACGAGTCATCTGAGCACCTCGAGAAGTTGTATTTGTCTAGAATTTTTACAAGAAAGCTTTTACTAGAATTCCAGTGGACAGCCAAACCTACTAAAAGTATGGGGTTTGATGGTTTAAAGAGAAAGACTGGTATTTATTAATCACCTTGGCATGCCATACTCTTTATGTTCATGAATTCACCTAATTTTCAGTGTACTGTAATGGGATTATTGGTATTATTTCTGTTCTACAATGAGAAGTTTTAGACTTTGAGAAGTTATGGAGTTTAAGTCATATAGCTCGTAAGTGACAGACTGAGCCTTCAAACTCTTAACCATCTTTCTCCAAAATGCATAGATTTTCTGCTAAAATGTACTGCCACCCAGAGACAAATATTTACTTAAAACAGTTGCTTGTCCTGTGGATTTTTTTCTTCCATTGTTGATGCAAATATATTCTGTAAAGAGAACTCTGTGTTGCCCTGGTGCTTTGAGAGACACACTCTTTGTGTTTTGACCTTTAATATTTGCAAGTGTTTGGTTCATCAAGACCATTCTCAGCCTCTATGTCCAATGACCGTGCCATTTTCTCTGTACATTATTCAGGGCAGAGATTAATAAATCCATTCCAGAGATGCTTTTCTGAATCTCATTTTACTGAAATGGCATTTTACGGAAATGGCTTACCCAGGGTTGCAATGGATTCCTGTGACAATTATACTGCTGGTTGGGAGGCTTAGTCAAAGCAAGAACCTCAGAACCTGGGACCTACCAGCCTTAGTCCAAGAACAAGAATGAATATTATTGCACCTTATTTTGACACAGAACAAGCACCAGGGACCAAAGTTTAAGTTCTAACAGGACCAGCTTTGTAATATGTAATCTCTATTAAGCTACCCATTTGACCCCTAAGAGACAGATAAAACCACTCCTAGGCCCCATCAGGAGAATTTGTGAGTTTTGGGGATAGTTTCCTTCATCTTGATGTTATTCAGCAGGTCTTAGGGATTTTCTATCTGCTATGCAAGTAAAGCGAGAATATTCCTCTGCTTTAGGTAATGACAAAGGATGTCATAAGTGATATAGTATCTCAGAAGTTGATGTCACCTTCATCTGAGCTTTCCATTCTAGAACAGAGTGGTTCATTTTCCTAGTTTAGGCTAATATCATTAAACACTGTAATTGCAAACCAAGCGACTTCTGGCAGTCACTGATTTCTACATCATTTACACATAAAGAGAGCAGATGGAAGCAGTTGCCACACGCACAGGCCCCCGTATTTTTCTCTGTTAGCATAAGCACCCATGGAATTTATGTTGCCTTATTTCACCACCTCCTGGATCTTACCCAGAGACACAGCTGTATTACTATACCAGGATGAGCAGTATCTGTCATTTGCACAGGAACTTTCTCCAGGGCCATAGGATCAGAACCTCAGACAGGGTAGCTCAGGGGGGCGTGTGGATGGTTATGGCAATGCCGACTACCTTGATGTTACTCTTTCTGACTTTCTGTATTTCCTGCAGCCTTTTCTTTTTGTTGATGAGAGAGAGAGAGAGAGAGAGAGAGAGAGAGAGAGAGAGAGAGAGATTGGTTAGTTTTTAGGAATTAGCTCACGTGAAGGCTTAGTGAATTAAAAGGTGCAGCATTGGCCAACAGGCTGGAGACTCAGGGTAGAGTGTAGTTTGCACCCAGAGGCAGTCTGCGACAGAATTCCTTCTTGTTCAGGGGAGGTCAGTCTTTGTTCTACTATGACCTTCAACTGATTGGACGAGGCCCACCCACATTGTGGAGAGCAATCTGCCTCAAGTCCACTGTTTAAATATTAATCTCATAAAAAAAAATACCCTCACAGAAACATCTGGAAAAATGTTTGACCAAATATCTGGGCGCTGTGGCCCAGCCAAGTTGACAGATACAATGAACTATCTAAATTTCTTCCCGTGAGCTTATGATCAGTTGTCATAAGAAGGAAAGGCTAGGTAGTGGTGGTTGGTATTTTAAATGTCTTTCATTTTAAATAAAAATAGGGTCCTTTTAGAGACTATACAACTGTTTTTCAGGAAGATGCTTAAGCCCAACCTCTTAAATTAGGTCACAGTTGTATTGTTGCATTCCAACTATGCTTTTGTGTTTCTGAGTTCCAGGGCTCATATATAGCGCAAGAGCTCTATTGGTAGGGAGGAAACTATTTGGGTTTCTAGAGATAAAAAGAATAAGAAAATAGGAACTGATGTCTGGAGAGGGACTCCCTGGGTCTAGAAGTATGGATACTGATTACGGAATCACCCAGGGCAGGTAGCCATGCTAGTCTCGACCTAAAACCACCAGCCTTCAACTATGGAAAGTCACCAGTTGAAGGAGCCTTCAACTATGTAAGCTGAGGGTCATCCTATTCAAAGGGAGCAAAGATGAAAGGAATTTAACTGATGAGTAAATTCCCACATGTTCCAAGAAAACTTCTGCCCTGGATTTGGGTTACAGAGACTTCACTGTACTCAGATGAGCCACAGTGGTTAACAGTGGAAGACCCCATACAAGAGCCTAGCACGGGGCCTTGCACAGTAAGGACAACATCTGCTGTCCTATCAGCTGATAGCCCCAGAATCCTTCCTCTCTCTACACACTCGGCTTTAGTTAGGAGCCTGCCTGATGTTTCAACTCCTAGGGTTCTTAAATGATCCTTAGGCACTAAGAACAAAGAAGGGATATAGAGGTAAGACACTGAAACTACATTTTTATCAATTTAGCAGGTGGTCAATGTAATATAATTTTTTGGGGGGGAAAGTATTGTAGCTTCCCTTGTTCAAGTGATGTGGAGAAGTGTTGAACCATGGCATCATTTTATCCACACAATAGCTGGCAAAGCCCTTTTTCACTTCTCTCATTTTACAGATAAAACTGTGGGCTTAGGCACTGAATAACTGAGTTGAGATCACTCGGGAAGTAGGTGGAAAAGTGTAGATTTAGATTTTGCATAGGTTTCAACATCTTAGTGACTTGGTCTGCTTCATTCAAAATAAATCAAAATGATGCACAATTTTGAACATGTGATTCTGTTATATCGCCGAAGATGTTACTTATCAGGGAAGAACATATTTTTTTTCTCTTTCCTTATCACTGTAATAGAGTTTTGCACCAGCCTCTTGTGCCTGATTGTCTTATTTTCACTCAGCCTTTCTCCGAGTCCTCTGATAAGATGGTAAACGTGCATTAGGTCGCACATTATGTGTCATCAGCACTCTTTTGTTCCTGTGGGAGCTCTCATTTTTTTCATCAACATCCCTTGCAGTTCAAAGTTTGGAATCGGGCTGTCAACATGTGTAGAACAGTCCTGGAAACCAAGGCCAAAAATATGCATTTAGAAACAACTCCATATAACTGACAAGAGTACATGCATCCAGGAGTCACATCAATTTCAAGTTCAACCACTGGTCCATGGCTGATTGGGAGCACTTCACGGAGGACTTGATAAGATAAAAACAAGGCCCTGGAAATTCCACACAGAGGGATGAAATTCCACCTTGGCTACGAAGAGATGGGATCCATTCTTCTGAGAGAGACAGCTTCTTTAAAGGGAAGTTACACAGACTCTAAATACATGTTTGCATTAGTACGTACATTTTTAAGAATGTAATTGAGCCCAGCCGATGTGGCTCTAGCAGTTGAGCGTTGATCTATGAACCGGGTCACGGTTCGATTCCTGGTCAGGGCACATGCCCAGGTTTTCAGGCTCGATCTGATGTGGCTCCAGCAGTTGAGCGTTGATCTATGAACCGGGTCACAGTTCGATTCCTGGTCAGGGCACATGCCCAGGTTTGCAGGCTCTATCTCCAGTGTGGGGCGTGAAGGAGGCAGCCAATCAATGATTCTCTCTCATCATTGATATCTCTCTCTCCCTTCCTCTCTGAAATCAGTAAAAATATATTTTTAAAAAAGGTAACTGATAGGGTAGATGGTAGACCATTTATTGTGGCTGGTGCTCCTCATCAGCATGCAGCACAGCCTCAGAGCACCTCTCAGAGATTTCTGTCAGGAATGATGATGCTCTTTAGGAATGCACTGGCATACTCCATATTAGATAAGAAACAAGTAAAAAAAAAGCTTCAATGTCCTTTTCCAAATGGTTTTTGATGCTGTGTTCTATCATTACAGGGGAAAAAATGTGGCTTCTTGGCTGTTCCGGATCATGAAGTTACAGTGCTTGCTTTCATTCCAAAAGATGACATGCAAAGGATTGTTTACTTTAATTACAATGGATTATCTGCTTTATTTGTAAAAGAGGGCATTCAAAAGATTGTCCTTTATAGTCTCAGAGGGCCTGGCAGAGGTAATCCATTTAGCCAACATGTCTGAGTCTTGACCCTGTGGTCAGTAGGGAGGTATTAAGATGGGGAAGAGGGAGCCAGGAAAGATTAAGTTCTTCTTCCTCGTATTAGTCATTTATCCTCCATTCACCTTAAAGCCACAGGACAGGGACACACCTGGGTAGGAAATGCAGAGGTGTGGAAGGACTCAAAAGCCAGGTTACCTTAAAATACATCTTTTGCTCAAGGCTCAGTGTGTGTAGTATAGATAACCCTTAAATGTAAGAAATCCAACACAGATTTTATTGTTGGCTCATCACATTTTTAGCAGAACTCTGGGCAAGGTTTATTGGAGAATTTTTAAAATTTAATTTTACAGCCCAGACCATTACTGCCATTTTAGAGATTAGGCTTTGAGAGGTTAAATAATTCTTCCAAAGTCAGCTGTTAAATGGTGGAGTCAGGAACCCCAAATTTTATTGTTCCAAAGTGTATATTTGTTACTTTGTATTACTGCTTGTCTCCTTCTTTTATTATTAACTAGAGGCCCGATGCACGAAGATTCATGCAAGAATGGGCCGTCCTGCCCTGACTGGTTTGGCTCAGTGGATAGAGCGTCAGCCTGCGGACTGAAAGGTCCCAGGTTCGATTCCAGTCAAGGGCATGTACCTTGGTTGCGGGCACATAGCCCAGTAGGAGGTGTGCAGGAGGCAGCTGATTGATGTTTCTCTCCCATCAATGTTTATAACTCTCTATCCCTCTCCCTTCCTCTCTGTAAAAAAAAAAAAAAAAATCAATAAAATATATTAAAAAAAAAAAAGAATGGGCCGTCCTTACCCTGGCTGCTGGCAACGCCTTTGCTCCGGCCCGGAGCTGCCTTTCCGCCTTCCCACACTGCCCAGAGGCCAGGAGCAGCTGGAGCGGTGCTGAATGCCTGGGTCATCACCATGGTGACGATGCACGCATCCCGCCCTGCCCCCGCCCCTCATGCCAGTGTATGCAAATTAACCTGCCATCTTTGTTGGGTTAATTTGCATGCTCACTCCTGATTGGCTGGTATGGTCAATTTGCATCTTTCTCTTTTATTAGTGCAGACTGTTTTAAATTTGAAATGAAAAGAATTATAGATGCACAGAAATGTTCACAAATAGTACACAGAGTTCCCTCAGCTTCCCCAATGGTAACATCTTATGTAACTTATCAATATGCAAGCCAGGAAGTTGGCATTGGTATGATACTGTTAACTAGACTATAGACATCCATTAGTTACTAATTTTTAAATTAATTTATATTGCATCCATCAGTTACTAATTTTTAAATTAATTTATATTGATATATATTTACAAGCCTAGGAAAAGAAAATTACAGGTAATTTACAATGAAGTACTGCTTTAAAGCATACACTAAACACTAAAAATGAATTTTCATTATGTGTCATTTTGGAGCCTTAAGAAAAGCAGGTCTTAACAAGTGTGGCCATGTGACATTAAATAGAAATAGTCACATCACGGATCCAATTTTCTCTTAAGAGCAAGTGTTCAATACATTCTTTAATATCAAGTGGTTGGTGTCAAGCTTGTTTTATCCCCAAGTTATAAAGTTCAGAAAGAAATATAAGAATCAATCTAAATGAAAATATAGTGAAATACAAGATGTATAGATGGATGGAAGGATTCTGAGCAGATTCTCTGAGCCACGCCCAGCAGAATAACAAACACGCAGGGCTCTGTGCTCTGTGGCAGAAGCCTCGGGTGGATTAAAGGAAGTTGAATTTCTACTTTTCTTATCTCTTTCAATTGCTCCACCCAACAGGAATAACCAGCAAAACATTTCTCCTAGAATGAAAAAAATAGAGCTACTCAATTGATCTGGAAAAAAAAAAGTGTATTAATTCACTTTGTTATCTTCCAAGAAATATCATTCACACCATAAACAAACAACAAACAAACAAAGGGGCACAGGCATTGTGTATTGGCAGCACTGGTAAATATTTGCTATAGGATTTCTGCTATTGACTGAGAGATCCCTGTTAGTCAGTGGGTAATGTTTTTTAGGAAACACTTTCAAATAAATTGGCCCAGAGTAATAGCACTCAGAGGAGAATGGGGGGTTTCTAAAGCACTCCTCACCCATCGGGAATTTTTTGAAGGATTGAGTGGATGTGTGGAGAAGTGAAGTTTCACTATATTGTCATCAATAAGGCTTAACAAGCTATTGACTTTTTGTTTTTTCAGGAAAAACAAGTCAAGAGGAAATGGGGGAGGGTGGGTTCTCTGTAGGGAGGACAATATTTCAGGCACCTATTTTTCAGTTTTCAGGGTTCCCCCCCATAGAGCTCTTTCATGTTTCTGAAATCAATTTTTTTCCTTTTGTCCTTTCTTCTTTCCTTCTTTCCTTCCTTCCTTCCTTTTATCATCCGTCCTGCACAACGATGATTTTGCTCATAGCCCTTGACATAGATACTCCTTTGCTTTAATGTATTGGTCAATTCCTCCTGATTATGGAGGCTACTGTGAGGGTACATTGCACCGTATGTTCTCAGGACTGAGTAGTGGTCCACACACAGTTAAACTGTGGCAAAGCTGTTTTTGAGCAGATGAATCTAGAACAAAAATGAAGCAAAGGTTTTCTCCATGCCCTGTTGGCATCTGGATTCCAATGGCCTAGGTGCACCATGGTCTTGTTTTATGGCCTTTACATCTCTGTGGTCAGTTCTTTTCTGTCACTTGGGTCCCTGTGAATTTCTTCCTCTCACCTGGAATCTCAGAGCCCACACATGGACGAGTCCCACACATTCATCTGGGAATAGTGTGCAATAACAGTGTCTTGTAATAGGAAGACCATTGACCTGATATCACGAGTCTTCAGCTGTAGTCCCCATGGGCCACTTTATGTTCTCTTGAATATGGGCAGTTTTCTTAGCTGTAACATGTGTTCAATGACGATGCACATGTCACAGTCTTACTGCAAAGATTAAATAATGTGATTCATGTTAACTGCCTAGCACTGAACCTGACAAAATGTGAGGACTCATCAAATATCACAAATAGGGTCTCTTCCCAATGTCTCCCTTTTTCTTTCATTTTCTAATCTCTCGGGACAATCTCTTATTCTTTGTAGCTCATTTTCTCCGTTTCCTTTTAGCAAACAAAAAATTTCTAGAGTTCTGCAACTTTTTGCATCACAGGAATTTTAACAAACACTCTAAAAATTTATATGGAATCAAAAGAAACTCTGAATAGCTTCAGCAATCCTGAGAAAGAACAAAGTTGGAGGGATCACAATACCAAATATCAAGTTATACTACAAAGCCACTGTACTCAGAACAGCTTGGTACTGGCACAAGAACAGGCATGTAGACCAATGGAACAGAACAGAGACCCCCAAAATTGACTCAAGCCATTATGCTCAATTAATATTTGACAAAGGAGGCAAGAGCATACAATGGAGTAAAGACAGTTTCTTCAATAAATGGTGCTGGGAAAATTAGACAGATACATGAAAAACAAAGAAAAGAAACTAAACCAACTTACACCATACACAAGAATAAACTGAAAATGGATAAAAGACTTAAATGTAAGACGTGAAACCATAAAAATCTTAGAAGAAACCAGAGGGATTTTAAACTGATATTTTTAAGTATCATATTTTGGAGATATGTCATCAGTGGAGAAGACTGTACTTAACCTTGGAGGAAACCATCCTCAATGGCAGCATTTTAACTGGGATGCCTTCACGTGGAGAGCCAGGTTGGCCTTTGAGACTTTCCTGACTCCATTATAATACACGTGGGAGACTGCTGTCAGCTCCTGCTCCTTTGTTACCCATTGGAAACATTTGGGGGGACTTTAAAATAGCCTGATTTCTAAGCCCCAGTGCAGACCAATTTACTGAGAATCTCTGGGTTTGGGCCACAGCAATGACAACTATAAACAAACAAACAAACCCCTCCTCCCCCCAAAAACTCCTCAGTGTTGATTCTAATAGCCACTAATATAAGTAAATGTTTCTTAATGATAGAGTATATTAGCAATATGAACTAGAATTGGGCAAACTACTCCAGTAATTACCTAGGGAATCCATAAAGTATATTAATTTCTGAACACTAGAAAAATTTACTAACAATTTCTGAGCAGGGGGTTAGAGACACATATCCTATATAATAAAAGCCCAGTGATCAAATGGCAGACTGTCCAGAACAACCAGTCGACCAGTCACTATGATGCACACTGACCACCAGGGAGCAGACACTCAATGCAGGAGCTGCCCCCTGGTGGTCAGTGCACTCCCACTGCTTGGCTGACCAGGATGAGTGGTGCTCTCACGGAGGGACATCCCTGCAGGCCACGCCCCCCACCAGTGCACAAATTCCATGCACCGGGCCTCTAGTGTTTAAATGAGCATCTTGGTTAATTCATATGCACCATGAAGTTTGGTAGTCTAAAAATTCTGAAATTGCAGGCTCTGTTGAGTTTGTGACAAGTGACTTCTTTTTAAAAAGATATAGTTTTTTTTAAAAAAAAATTGATTTCCGAAAGGAAAGGAGAGGGAGAAAGAGATAAAAACATCAACGATGAGAGAGAATCATTAATCAGCTGCCTCCTGCACACCCTCTACTGGGGATTGAGCCTGCAACCCCTTCAGGGCAGACCAGGAATCGAACCATGACCTCCTGGTTCATAGGTCAACACTCAACCACTGAGCCACACAGGCTGGGCACAAGTGACTTCTTAACACTGCTGACAGGTTGTTTATCTAATGTAGAGCTCCCTTTTCATTCTGGAGTCTGACTGCCCTCTGTCTTCAGGAAAGACTGGCACAGGACAGTCTGTCAGGGGCTTTGAAAGGTCTTGTCCAGTTCAAGTCTGCTGGGAACCAACTTTCTGAAAGTCCCCAACTTTGGATATCTTGGGAAATTTTCTAAATATCAGTGAAATGCTCTGATTCGTTCCTTAACCCCTGCAGGGATCTGTTTTCTTATCTGTAAGGTGCTGCTCCCCTAAGACTTGAAGGGAGGGTGGAACCAAATAAATGTTCAGGGATTTTGGCACCTAGAAAACCCTTAATAAATCTTAGTAAAGGTCTTCTTTTAGAATAACTGAAGTTATTCATTAATTGTTCCTTTCATTGAAAAGCACCCATAAGATTTCCTGAAAAGAATAAGCTTTGCACTGTGAAAAAAATTTAGTCATTTTTCAAAGCAGCAAACGCTTATGTATAAGCATGTGCCTATATGTATATTATATCACCACGTGTTCAAATATATATGCATTCATAATTGTATGTACATCGGCATATTTGTACAAAACTATTCTTAAGTAGTTTTATACATATTAATATCAACTACAAGAAGAGTAGAGTCTCACACACATGGCATTGACTAGAAATCTCACATTATTGGGGTATTTGTAAAGCCCATGTAAAGAGGTCAATTATCATTCAGTTTTATAGGTATGCGATGAATGAGATCACAAATGTAGGAAGCCAGCTTAGATATGATTATCTGTGTTAGAATTCTGGCTGAATTACTTCTTTTTTAAAAAAAATATTTTTTATTGATTTCAGAGAGGAAGGGAGAGGGAGAGAGAGATAGAAACATCAATGATGAGAATCATCGATCAGTTGCCTCCTTCATGCCCCCTACTGGGGATCGAGCCTGCAGCTGGGGCATATGCCCTGATTGGGAATCGAATTACTTCTTAACTGTGGGATCTTGGGGAATTTACCTAACTTCTCTGGCTGTTTTCTACTCTGCAGACAGAGTTAATAATTGATTACCTAAATATGTTGTGGGATTTAAATGACATAACTGACATAACACATGTAAAGTATTTGGCCATATATTACTGAAAACATCATAGGTACCCAGCACACTGCTTTTATTAGGAAAACACGTAGCCAATGCCACGGAATAAAGAAAGCACTTACTGGTAATAATAGCGTGTTCCGGGCTGAACTGTGTTCCCACAGATTTCATATATTGAAATCCTAACTCTCAGCAACTCAGAATGTGGCTGTATCTGGAGACAGAGCTTTTGAAGTGGTGATTTAGATAAAAAGAGGCCCTTCCAGTGATCCTAACCCAATCTGACAGGTGTCCTTATAAGAAGCAAAAATGTGGATGCACAAAAAGACACCAGAAATGTGGGTTTCTTCTTACAGAGAAAAGGCCATATGAGGACACCGTGAGAAGGTGGCCATCTACAAGCCAAGGGGCAGCATCATCAGAAGAAACCAAACCAGCAGACACCTTGACCTTGGACTTCAAACCTCCAGAATTGTGGACAAATCTCTCTCACTTCATCATGTTCTCATTTACATATTGTAAAGAATGCTATTTGAAAATGATCTGCTAGCTTTTCATCACAGTGACTTCAGAACAATAACTTTTCTTACAGACACCATGGGCTTAAAATGTAATCTCTGAAGAAGGTCCTGGGAGTCATGCCCCTCATCAGGTAGTTATGGGAAAGTAGTTACTCAGACCCTTGTATTCTGTATAATCACATCTGATGACTGGTCAGACCTTTCCCCACATGAAGACTCTAAGCCCTGTCCAGCCGGCTTGGCTCAGTGGCTGAGTGTCAACCTAGGAGCCAGGTTCGATTCCCGGTCAGGGCACAGGCCTGGGTTGTGGGCTCGATCCCCGGTGTGGGGTGTGCAGGAGGAAGCCGTCCAGTGATTCTCTTTCATCATTTTTCTATCTCTCCCTCCCTCTCCCTTCCTCTCTGAAATAAATAAAAATACATTTTTTTAAACAAATGTATAGTCAGCATCAACTCTAACCTACACTATATTTGCCATGTGGCAGAGGAGGACAAATTTCAGAGTATTAAGGGGAATGTTATTAATTCCTTCAAGGTCTAGATAATTTCCCCTGTAATTCCAGCATCTTCAGCTGTCTCCAGCACAAGATACACATTCAAAATCTGTTGTTAATTAAGCGAAGGAAAAAATTCGGAGCAACATAGAATTTTCTGGAAAACAATCTTCAAGAGGTTTATACAATACCGAGGACGGGAGCCCATCCTGAAGGCAGATGCCTTGGGTTTAACATCTACCTCTGTCACTTACTGCAAGACCTTGGGGAAATTATGTAACTTCCTTTACAACGGGAATAATGATGGCTATTCCTCATAGCGTTTCAGGGGGATCAAATTCGATGACAGGTGGCAGGTGAATGAAAGAGTATATGACACATTGTGAACACTCCATACATTTCAACTTTTTCTAGGATAAAGTACCTCTCTGCCTCTTTTTTTATACTGTCTTTTTACATCAGCCTCACAGAGCAATTCTATTGAGCCCAGTCCTAACCTTTCAGCGACAGAGTACGGACAACCCTTCTTCGGCTACAGATAAAATCCGTGTGCAGCAGGACGAGGACACAAATGCTACCCTGTTCCTGTGCTATCACCATGGCCGATGGCTTCGTTTAAAATGTTATCAAAAAGATGCCATTTTGATGGTTATAACCCATTTAAAAATGGTTTAGTGGGGAAAGGGGGGAAAAGCCTGGCAAAGATTATAGAGCAGTATATAATGATTAGAACACTATCAGGTTTTAAAAATGTTACTTAACATTTGAAATCCAACACCCCTAAAGTCTTTCATGAAACCACAATCTCTCGTTTCCTCCCTCCTTTTCTTCTTAAAAGTATTTATCGATTTTTTTTGGTGGGGTGGGGAGGGGGAGTGAATAATCTCACAAAACAGAGTTAAAAAGAAAATCTATCAGCTCAATGTTTTTCCATTAAAAACATGCAAGAAAGTAGGAAGAGAAATGGACGTCGGCGTGTTGGCAGAGAAGAAAAGCACCAATACGTGTAGGGCACGTGTGTCTAAATTGGTGCCATAAAGTATGATAGGTACGCAAAGGAATTATTCCATATCTGACACATCACGTGTGCTTTAAAAAAAACAACAGCCCTAACCAGTTTGGCTCAGTGGATAGAGCGTCGGCCTGCGGACTGAAGGGTCCTGGGTTCGATTCTGGTCAGGGGCATGTACCTTGGTTCCAGGCACATCCCCAATAGGGGGTGTGCAGGAGGCAGCTGATCGATGTTTCTCTCTCATCAATGTTTCTAACTCTATCCCTCTCCCTTCCGCTCTGTAAAAAATCAATAAAATATATTAAAAACAAAACAAAAAAACAAACAAAGAAAGGTATTTAATGGAGAGTTCAGAAAGTCTCAGACAAATAAACAAATACTTGCTTAGGCTCTATCTCCAGATGTTTTCATTTAATGGTCACTACTTTCAAACCTTGCCAAGTCACTAGAAAATACAGCCATATTTAGGAAGCTCTAAGTAAGCTCAGCTCTTCAAATTGCGTGTGCCTCAGAATTACCAGGAGGGCTTGTTAAATCACAAATGTCCAGGTCCAGCTCCCAGAGGTTCTGATTCAGTCAGTCTTGAATGGAGACTGAGGATTGGGCTTGGGCAATTCCGCAGGTAAGGCGGCTGATGTTGGAGTTGGAACTGAACTTTGAGAACCACTGCTCTAGCCCCTACTGCTTTCCCTAAGACCCGTGCTTTTCCCAAAGTGAGTAATTAGGTGCCAGGGTGACTGCTCCCGTGGCCTCCAGGTATTCCCAGGGAGACATGAAGCCTATGATAGTTACAACTGAAGACAAATCGACAATTTCCTAACAGGGTCAAGTAGCCCAGCTTCCCTTTCACTGCCTCTCCTCTATCCGGCTGCCCAACCAGTTGCTCTCTAGAGAGAATGAAATTCAGGAAAGACACTTTGGGCAAACTTTTCTCTGAGCATTGGGAAACCTTTTGGTCTTGGCTGGTTGAGGTGACATCCCTCTGTCCTTGAGACGTTGTGGGTGTCACATTATCCACAACAAGGCTTGCATTTGTCTTAAGGACAGCCCTCACAGGGGTCTGACGGGTGGTGGCCATCTGACAGCAAGGCACCCAGGAGGAGAGAGTTTGGGCAAAAGATTTTCCTCAGTAAAAGTCCTGCCCTACTTGGAGGACTACAGTTCTGAAAGAGACATGAAATTTACCCTTGCATTTGGTTTCTGGAACAAATAAACAGGCCCAAAAGGGCTCATGGAGCAGTTAGGATATTTTACTTGATGGAAATGACTTAGACATGGAGACCATTAAGTTACATTCTTTTATCTGACTTCACTATAAATTCATTAGAAAGGACTCCGAGCTTTGAAAAAAACCTAAATTTGATTTTCTGCCATTGGTAGTGACCAGCATCTATTTATATGTGGATATTCTATATAATAAATGTAGAGAGGAGATATAGAATTAAGATCAAAACCAGGTATCCCTGCAAAACTGAGTTTAAATTCTATCCCTGCTACTCTCCAGCACCATAAAACTGAATATGTCACTACACCTCTCTGAACTCCTATTTCTTTTCTTTTCTTTATATGTTTTCATTGATTTTAGAGAGAGAAGAAGAAAGAGCGAGACGGAGAGAAACATCGATGTGAGAAACATCAATCCACTGCCTTCTGTATGCCCCCTTCCGGGGGATCGAGCTTGTAATCTGGGTCTGTGCCCTGACCGGGAATCAAACCAGTGACCCTTTGGTGCACGGGTTAATGCCTAACCAACTGAACCACGTAGGCCAGGGCTAACTCCTATTTCTGATCTCTAAAATGGAAGTGATGGCAATTAATACCTGGTCTGTTGTAAGGATTCTGAGAGATAACATAAGACAAGCATTTATCATGAATTATACTATACTAGAGGCCCAGTGCATGAACTCGTGCACCAGTGGGATCCCTCGGCCTGGCCTGCGGGATTGGGCTGAAACCGGCTCTCCGACATCCCCCGAGGGGTCCTGGATTGTGAGAGGGCACAGGCCAGGCCAGGCCGAGGGACCCCACCAGTGCATGATCGGGGCCGGGGAGGGATGCGGGAGGTTGGCCAGCCAGGGAGGGACTTCAGGAGGGCTCCAGGGCTTGTCCAGCCCATCTCACTCAGTCCCAATCAGCTAGACCCCAGCAGCAAACTAACCTATCGGTCACAGCCTCTGCCCCCTGGTGGTCAGTGCACATCATAGTGATTGGTCAACTGGTCGACTGTCTGCCCCCTGGTGGTCAGTGCATGTCATAGCAAGTGGTTGAGTGGCCTTAGCATATCATTAGCATATTATGCTTTGATTGGTTGAACAGCTGACTGGATGACCGGACACTTAGCATATTAGGCTTTTATTATATGGATGTAATATGTGATGTCATTTTTTAAATATACATGAGCAAGTAATATTAGTTTCATATACAAGTAAAGTATAATACAGACAGTATTTTGAATGCATTGAGCCAATATGTAAGGTGGTGTTTGGGGAAAAACATGGCTTTCGTCTCTAATTCTTGAGTTGTTATGGAACAAAATAGTTTTCTTCTTAAGCACGGGGTGGGGAGTGTCATGCATTGATTTAGTCAATCAGAGACACAAAGTGAGCAAATACACACAAGAGAGTGGTATACAGACAGAGTGTCAGAAACAGCTTCCATTCCAGCAGACTCATTTTTCTAATGTGATAATTGCTATTTGTTTTATAGACTTGCACATGACATATCACCCCTGAAACTGCTTCTCATTCTGCTTTTATATTAACCTCACTCTTCAATTCTTTATCGACCTGGGCTAGACTATTTTCCTCTTCATAGCATCCATAGAAAAGTGAGTTCAAGTTTGCTTTAAAAGAAATTAAACTCTAAGCGATTCCCACGTTTTAAAAGGACCTTGTATGAGATTGTTAATAGCTGCTGTTAAGCCTGGAATCAGCCTTTCCCTAAGAGAGAAACAAAAGTGCAGGTTTAGTGTCATTTGATCAGAGAGACTAATAGGATGGCCAAAGAGAGCAGTGATAGAGCTGCTCAGTGGAGAAAGACCAGAGAGAACTGGTATACCCAGGTCTGCCATTTTTCCAGCTGAGTCAACTTGCATAAATTCTGAAACCTATCTGTCTCAGGTTCTGCATCTGCACAATGTAAATACCAATCCATATATTGTGTTATGTCAATTCCCTGAACATATTTTCTGAAGCACTCATATTAAAAAAAGGAAGAATGGACAAAGGAAAGGGAAGGGAAGGAGAAAGAAAGGTAGAGAATATGAATGGCAAATGTAGATGGACAAGGAAGCACATTATGTAGAGACAACAAACAGATAATTTTGAAGGACTTGGTAGCAGTGTCCAGGAATTTTCCTTTCCACACCCATGACTTGTACTTGGAGTTTCATGTTTTGGGCTCCCCATGAGATGCCCTTTAATGTCATCCCACAGACAGCCATCAAAGCAAGGGAAGTGGCCATTGACTGAGTGCCTACAATATTCCAAGGATGAAGTCCAAATGTACTTCACCAACACAGTTACCTTATGAGTTAGGCACTTTTGACCTCCAGTTTTACCAAGGGCAACCGAGTTGATAGGAAGTACCTGGAATCACAGGATTGATCAAAAGAAAATCCATGATTGTCAACGTCCATGTAGTGACTACCATCGTTTTCTGTGCTGCACCTGCCAAGCCTGGACTATCAAAAAATAATTCCACAGACCATGGCAATAGGTCGCTTCCATATCTCATAACAATGTGTACCCAGCAAGGTGTTAGAACTCATATAAAAATGTCTTGTGAGAGAACATGCGACTCCTACTCACACACAGTCCCTTCCAGACAGAACCACTTGCAGGAAGTTTATGGATCTGGTGACATTCTAGGCAATTAAGGCCTCAAAGAGCCCAGGAAGGATGCAGACGCTTTCAAAAATAATTTCCACTGTGGCAGAAATGCAAATTGGTCGAAGTTACAGTGTCACTCAGAAAGTTGGTGAGTCTTTTTAAGAATGACATTAAGCAGTGACAGACAATTGACAGGGACAGCCACTTCAACGGAGGTTGACAGAAGGACTGGGAAGTCTTAAGAAGAGGGGGGAGAATCCAGTGGGAGACATGAATAATGAGGAATTGTTTTCGCTCTGTTCTTTCTCTCCTGTATTTTTAGATATAAGTGCCAATATAGTTTCCTTTCCGGTTTTTAATACAATAACCTGCTTTTATATTTATCTTTTAAGATCTCAGAGAGTAATTACTGCTTTGCATTTCAACAAAACACCTTACCGAAATAAAATAGCGTTTATAAAATAGAACAGATGGTGCCATCTGCAGAATAGTGCGGAGAATTTGGAGGAAAAGTGGAGGTGACTGCATTTTTTTTGCATCCAAAACATGTCCCAAATAAAGAACTTTGAGGGTAATTTTTTTCTTGAAAGTTCTGAAGTCAGGAAATGTGCAGTTGGTTTCCTGTCATAAAGCTAAATGAGTGTGGATTAGCTTTGACCAGATAATGCTGGGACCTTAGATCTGGAAATAACATTCTGCTGGTGAATTTTATCAGCGTAGCACCTGGCACGCAGAGGGCCACATAAATAAAGAAATACAGTCTGAAAACACTATAAAAGTGTTTGAAGGGAAGGCTATTTTGGAAAATCTAAGAAAGGTTATTGTACACATACTATACACGGCTATAATATTTGTAAAATTAATAATAACACAGGTAGCCATTAAAATATCAATAGCTTATAATTAATAAAAAATAAAATCATAAAGGCAATGCATTTTGTTAAAAATCCGAATTGCACTTAAAAGCATAACTGTTTAGAGTGAGACTTTCACTGTGGGCTCAGTTGCAAATGATATAACCTTGGATAAACAGACATACCAAGTCTGCTATATAATTTAATATTTAAAATTTGAATAGCCTTTATATTTACTTTATAAGATCATTGGGATTATTAATTAAAACCATGTATATTTGTGTATTTATATATCTACAATGCCTGACACATAATCAGTAAAAAAATAAAGTTTATTGTTATTGTTATTACTGATCTTTGCTCACATTCTAATATTCAGCAATTGGTGATTTATTGGTGACCATCAAGTTTACTATCTGATGGGGAAACTATTACTAAATTTTTCCCTTGGACACTTAACAATGTCCTTTGCAAACAATTGGATCTCAATAAGCGTTAGTTAATGATTGAACAATATATTTTTGATAATGGGAACAATAGTTGACCTCCTTTTACTATCATTAGTAAATTTTTCAATGAGTTTGCATTACTATATTTAGAATGCTTTATATATTGAAAGCATAATGCTAGCTGAGTACCCATGAGTACATCATTTTCTCTCTAACTGCTTTCATTTACTGGGGCAAATGAATGGAGTGGATAAATAATGTGATTTATTTGAGAAACCTCTGATGAAAACTCAGTTATAAATCATCGGGCTTCATTTTTATTTAAATGTTTGGATTTTGAACATTAAAACTTCTTTATGAAAACCATTGCCTCTTAAGACCTTTTAAATATAATACCATTTAAAAAGATGGATTTCATAGTTTCATTGTAAGAAAACACGCTATTATTCATTTTTACATATAATCAAATTTTAGTAAAATATCTTTTACTAGATTAGGTAAATTACACTGAATCCACTTTTCTTAATTGCAGTTTATCACCTCAACATTGGCTGAAGATATTAAAAGTTCATTTTAGGTACAAAACACAATTCTTGCTGTATATTAAGTTGATATAATAACGTATTTCTCCAGGTCCAACACACTGCACTCCCAAACGAAGCCCAATTAGTGTGACCAACATTCACTGTTAGCCTGGGATTTGCCCAGGGTTGGCTTCGGGTATTCTCAGGCCTGGGCACACTGGGATCGATGGTAACCCTCACTGGGTATGCCAACCAATAATTCTCAGCTAGCGCAGTTTTGTCTCCCCAGGGATACTTGACAAGGTCTACAGACATTTTTGATTACCAAGACTTTGTGGGGAGGGGGATTGCCAGTGGCCTCTATGAATTAAAGGCCAGAGATACTGTTGAACATCCTACAAAGCACAGCACGGGCCTCACAACTAATAATTGTCTGGTCCACAAGGTCAGTAGTGCCACTCCTGAGAAACCTTGATTCCAATCCCTTAATAGGGGCGGGGAACCTTTTTGCTACCAAGGGCCATTTGGATATTTATAACATCATTCGTGGGCCATACAAAAGTATCAACTTGAAAAATTAGTTTGCTGTATGTATTAGGTCAAACATTTAGTTAACTCGCTCCTAATGCCTTGGACAGATGAAATGTTTTAGGGGCCCGCAGGCCAGATGTTCCCCACCTTTGCCTTAAAATGTTTGTTTGATGCACTAGGTTTTGTGCCTCCTTAACCAACGTTTATCTCCATTCATTTTTTTCTCTCTTTTGAACATTTCTGTTTCAAGATGGGGATACTTATTTGTGAGGGGGGGGGGGCAGAAATCTTTTGTGTTTTGGTACCTCCATACATGAAATCAGTCTTCACTGTTTTAGTAATAAAACATCTGACTTTTACTCCAGCTTTTTTTCATTAAACTAGTATCCCCTATGAACCCAATAATAATAACTTCAGAAATGGATATATTAAAGCCCAGCTCTCTTCACCCTGATAAAGACCTCCTAGTCCTATCTCCCTTATTCCCAAAGGTTGGCTTTCACTCTCCCTGCTGGAGGTCCATCTTGGCTCCCTAACTCGGACATTTATATTATATTCCACATTGGAAACTAATTTGAAGAAACCCAAAACACAAATTCGAAAGACTATATGCACCCCTATGTTCATGGTGATGTTATTTATAATAGCCAAGACACTGAAGCAGCCCAAGTGCCCATCAATAGATATATACGATGGAATATTACATGGTTATAAAAAAGAACAAATCTTGCCATTTGTGACAACATGGATGGACCTAGAGGGAATTATGCTAAGTGAAATAAGTCAGTCAGAGAAAGAGAAATACCACGTGACTTCACTTATATGTGGAATCTGAAGAACAATATAAATGAACACACAAAACAGAAACAGACTCATTGATACAGAGGAAAAATTGATGGTTGCCAAAGGGGAGGGGACTGGGTGAAAAAGGTAAAATGATTGAGAAGTACAGATTGGTAGTAACAAAATAGTCATGGGGATGTAAACTACTGCAGAGGGAATGTAGTCAATAATATTATAATAATTGTGTATGGTGCCAGCTGGGTACTGGAAATATATGATTGTAAAGAATATGATTGTCTTACCACTATGATATACACCTGAAACTAATACAAAATAATATTGGATGCAAACTATAAATAAATAAAAAAACCCACACAGATAATTATTCTATACTAGAGGTCGGCCCAGTGCACAAAATTTGTGCACAGGGGGAGGGTGTCCCTCAGCCCGGCCTGCACCCTCTCGCAACCAGGGACTGCTGGCTTCTAACTGCTTGCGTGCCTGCCTGCCTGATGCCCCTAACTGCTCCCCTGTCTGCCTGATTGCCCCTAACTGCCTCTGCTTTGGCCCTCGCCACCATGGCTTTGTTCGGAAGGACGTCCGGATGGATGTCCGGAAGACGTCTGGTCTAATTAACATATTGCCCTTTTATTAGTATAGATGTATTCTATTTCCACTTAGCCCTCTAAATTTCCAGATCCAGACTGAGTATGGGAGATATTATGATGCCCTACCCAGATTCCTCTTCAGGATCATAGCATCCATTCCCCATCTTCTGGGAACACTGACTACCACAGCTCACAGTTCTGTTTCCACTGGGCATTGTCTCTGCCACAGATTATTTTTGGCTGATTTAGAGGTACACCCACTTTCACTCAACATGGTTAAATCTAAAGGGCAATCTTGCTTCTGAGCTCCCTGTAGGATCGTCTGAAGCCTCAGTTGCAACTTGACTATCAGTCCGCTTCTCTCTCTGCCCAATTCGCCCTTCATTACTTGTTATATGTTGAGAAATTCCCCCACAAATCTCTGCAGTCTCTTGGGATGAATATTTTCTAAGTTGCTCACGGACCCAGCGCCAAGGTCATGCAATTTGTCCTTTGTAGCTGAGCCTTAAATTTCACCTCCTCTTGCCCCATTGTCAAGAAGACGGCGTTTCACCTAGCACCTCTGCACCACGTGTTCACGATGAAGAGGGAGACACAGTGCCTGAAAGTCTTAAATAAAATTGGGTCTGTCTCACAGTGAAATCCACTCCACGCCTGGATATGAAAATGGAGGCTATCAGTCACACAGAACTGTGTTTGCATTCATCCCAAACAGCAACTACAACAAAAACCAGAATGTAACGTCGCATCCATCTCTATTAGCACATCTGTCAAGCTAGAGTGGCACGCAGTTCTTTGGAAGCTAATAGGAAGCATCAGAAATAGAAGAGAATGCTCAGTGCTACCCAGACAGGGCTCCTCCTATGTAATCAAACTCTACTTCTCTTCTTAAATTACCAGAGAACCAGGAAAACAGTCTGGTTAATGGAAGTCCAATCATCTATGCAGTAACAGTAAGTTTCATCCATACTGACTTTAAAAAACTTTTTTGTTGTTGATTTCAGAGAGGAAGGGAGACGGAGGGAAAGATAAAAACATCAACGATGAGCCCTAGCCGGTTTGGCTCAGTGGATAGAGCATTGGCCTGCAGACTGAAGGGTCCCAGGTTCAATTCCGGCCAACGGCACATGCCCAAGTTGCGGGCTCGATCCCCAGTCAGGGGCATGCAGGAGGCAGCCAATCAATGATTCTCTCTCATCATTGATGTTTCTATCTCTCTCTCCCTCTTCCTTCCTCTCTGAAATCAATAAAGAATTTTTTAAAAAAATAAAAACATCAATGATGAGAGAGAATCATTGATCAGCTGTCTCCTGCACACCTCCCTACTGGGAAACAAGCCCACATGTGCCCTGACCTGGAATCCAACTGTGACCTCCTGGTTCACAGGTTGATGCTCAACCACTGAGCCACATAGGCCTGGCCACACTGACCTTTTAAGAAAATATAATATTCTTGTAAGTGGCTGGTCTTTAAAGTTATTACAGTGCCCCTATGGCCAACTCCATGTTTTCCCACCTTTTTCCCACCCACCCAAGCACCTACCACCCTCGGTTATGAATCACAAGGCCCTCCCTGCCTTCCAATCTCCTGATTCTTGAAGCACAGACCTGATTTCTGCCAGGCACATATGAGCGGTTCTGTCTGTCCTTCCATCCATCATCCGGGAGACTTGATGACTAGGCAGGAGAACCAAGTGCTCGATTTTTTTCCCTTTATCTTATTCTAAGGTGTCAAAAGTGGAATTAATGGGCCACAGAAAGGTGCTATTAAAAGAAAAATAAAAGTAGAGGGAATGAAGTTCATGTTCCAGAGACCAGGGTTTTGCCCCTGACGCACCTGAAAAAGGTAATAGTGACTCAAATGATCTAAACGCTCCTGGAAGAAAAAACTTCTGTAAACCAAAGTTGTGAATTACATGTGACTATCCCCCCACTATTTCCTCTCTTGAAAAGTGGTTTTCCTCTGTGGTCACCACAGAAGGGGCATACATTCCCACTTCCATCAGAGCTGCGATACTGCAATTTCCTAGCCAAGTCATGGACCAGTCTTGTTTGTACAGGAACTAATTCATTAAAGAACCCCTTCCAATGTGCTCTGGACTGGTCACTATAATCAATATTGACCCCATATTAAAATGGGAATTTTTTTTTATCCTGAGGCTATTTTTTCCATTGATTTTTAGAGAGCGTGAACAGGAGGGAGAAGCACCAATGTGAGAGAGACACACATCAATTGGTTGCCTCCTGCATGCACCCTGACCAGGCAGGGAGCGAACCCTCAACCCAGGTACATGCCCTTGACTGGGAATCCCACCTGTAATCCTTCAGTCTAGGGGCCAACGTCCTAACCGCTGAACAACACCAGCCAGGGCATACCCCGGGAATTTTAAGTTATGGAGGTGACTGAGGGTCGGCACAGAGAGGTCAATGCCATTGAAGGAAGAATTTATTTCTTTTGTCTCCTGATAGAAGAGGACATGCCACACCAGGTAGGGCCACAGGGGAAATGGCAGTTTGGATGAGGCAGCAGCAGGAGTGAGGGAAAGCCAAGGCCAGGGGCTTTCTCAGGGTTTCCACAGGAAAGGCAAAGCCGCACAGGGCAGGCGGTTTAGGATTGGCTAGTTTAATTCCACAAGTGTTAGGGCCTAGGGACTGTCCTCAGTTGCCTGGTACCTGGCACTGGGCTGCTCCAGGGCAGGGGAAATATTGGCTCGGTCTGAGATTTAAATGAGAAGGTGGGTGGGGCCAAGTGGGCGTGGCTCAGAGGTTGAGCTTCAACCTATGAACAAGGAGGTCATGGTTTGATTCCCAGTCAGTACACATGCCTGGCTGTAGGCCTGACCCCCAGTGGGGGTTTGCAGGAGGCACCCCATCAATGATTCTCGCATCATTGATATTTTTCTCTCTCTATCCTTCTCCCTCTATCCTTCTCCCTTCCTCTCTGAAATAAAGAAAAAATATATTTAAAAAAAAGAATGTGGGTGGAGGCACGACCGTGATGGGCCAGGCTGCACATGAAAGGTATGTTCCAGGCAAGTTCTCTGCCACCCCCAGGAATTAGCTAGAACTGAGGGTAGGGGACAGTCTTGCCCTGCGTCTCTATGACCTAAGGGGAGACATCAAAGCATCATAAGATATACAGAAAATGAAACAAAATACAATTAATACACCCCCAAACAACCATTTCTTTCTGATCATTTAAGCACTGTACCTTCCTTAAAGCATGCCAAGATTAAAGGGAACATTACTATTCTAGCTGGCATTAAAAAACCTCTTTCCCTGGTTTTGGAAAAGAAGACAGCCTGTGGTTAAGAGTGTACGAGGGTTCTTGCAGGCCATGGTTTCAGAGTATGAGCTGGCTGTATAGGTCTAAAGGGAAAGCAATGAGTGTTCTGTATGCTTCCACTTTGCATGTGTTTCTGAATCTCTGTAGACCCAGAGTAAGCACAGTGCGGGTCACATAAACTAGTGACTACGTTGTAGGGAAGTGGCTTTTCAAATTATTGGGGTGGTCAGTAGTATTCTCTTCTCTGTTAATAGGTTTAAAATGACTATTGTTTCATATGTATTCTTTTCAGGTATGTGCTGTGTATGTGAGATTGTGTGTATAAGTGTATTTGTGTGCAATTCAACTGCTCAATGGAAAGTTAGGGACCTAGCGTATTTACACCCATGATTTACTAAAAGTGATAATGAAATGTCCTCTTGTGTGTGTGTTTGTTTTTGTTCTTAGTTCATTTTTTGTTTTGTTTTGGGGACTATATTAATTTCAGACTGGAGAGAAACATTACCAGGAAGGAAGACATGGGGCAAGACCAAATCCTGAGGATGGCATGTAGAATTTTCTATAAAATCAGAGAACAAAGATAGGGATGCTGAATACCCCATATTTATCAATCCACCAAATGTATAGTGAGTTCTACAATGTGCTAGAAAGTCATCTAGTTACTGGGAAGGATAACAATGAATAAGTTAGACCAAGACCCTTCTCCCTGTCTCTTCATGTGTACAAAGTACTGGGAGAGAGATTATAAATCTATCTACACATTATGCCTCATTGGCTTGTTTTATTTTATATGTGCACTTATTTTATTCTACATGAGATGATGTCTTGCACCTTTTTGACTTTTTTAAAAGATCATATTGCCTGCTGAATATAGGGATGCAATAGAAAAAGTAGGAAAACCCAAAGAAAAACTACCCCAATAATGCAGGTGAAAGATTAAGGTGGCATGAAGTAGGTTGTTGTGAGTGAACGTGGTGAGTGGTGGGTAGATAGAGGATATTTTTGGAAGTTGGAACTTGCAGGTCTTATACTCTAAGGAGTCACTGAATTCTAAACACAAGGCAGGTCTTTGAAGGAGAAAAAAAAGATAGGCAGTATTGGGAAGTATGGCTTTTTCTCACATTCAGTCCTCTGCTCAGCTCTGGGCAGGAGATGCAGGATTCTATCAATGTCACAGGTCCATGGATGCTAAACAGTTACTGACTGTGACATGCATCCATTAGTAGGGAGGAGGCAGAAGCCCAAAAAGCAGTTGCAGAGTGGGTGAATCGGGGAATCATAAAGATGAACCTTCCTCTCCCCCAACAGATGCTCAAGGGAGATGAGTTTGGAAATGTGGGTGTGATAGGGAGACCAACTCCTGAGACTAGAGCTGCATAAATTACCCAGGAAAAGAATACAGACTCTGATTATTGGAAACTAGAGGCTCAGTGCATGAAAATTCGTGCACTCAGGGGTCCTTCAGCCGGGCCTGCACCCTCTGGCAGCCTAGGAGCCCTCGAGGGATGTCCACCTGCCGGCTTAGGCCCACACCCTGGGGGATCAGGCCTAAGCTGGCAGTCAAACATCCCTTAGCGCTGTAGAGGAGGTGGGAGAGGCTCCTGCCACTGCCACTGCTATAGCAGCCCAGCTTGTGGCTGAGTGGAGCTCCCCCTGTGGGAGCACACTGACCTCCAGGGGGCAGCTCCTGCATTGAGTGTCTGCCCCCTGGTGGTCAGTGCACATCATAGTGACCGGTCACTCCTGGTGGTTCTGCCATTAGGGTCAATTTGCATATTAGCCTTTTATCATATAAGATGGCTCCTACTCTGCCCTGTTCACTTGTGTTTTCTTCTGTTTTATTCCTTGTCTGGTACACTGATGAGACTATTTCAGCACCTTTTACGGGTGTCCAGGTAGAAGTAGAGGGCTGTCCTGTGACATAAGAGCATGGAACAGAGCTAATCCAAACATACACACACTGACGAACTCCACTGGCCATTTCTTGGACACTGGACAGAGACATGACGAGAAAGACTAAGGCACATCTTGGTGCTTAGAGCTATGATAATATTATTGCCAAAAACAGACTTTCTGTCGTAAGAATGGAGGGACACTTCCCCATAACTGGCTTTTCCCTCTCGTGGCTTATCTTCAGCATGGTATTATATAACAAGGTAACGGTTTTATGAACAAGTTGAGTGTCTGTGACCAGCCTGCCTATGAAATTAGTTTTGTCCCAAATGCCTGTTATTCCAGTTGTTAAATTACCTCACGTCATGCTCCAAGGCTTATGTAGTATACAACCATCAAACAGGAGCAACCCTGTGCATAGCATTAAAAGCCAGATATTCTCTGAAGCTCCGGTAATGAACGACGGCCAAAAAAAATCTGTTTGCTAAGGTCCTGGGCTGTCTCGATGGCCAAGTGAGCCCAGCTTGGGACAGACTGGCTTGTCAAGTGTCAGAACTGTGCTAACATTGCTGTTATTCTCCCTGAGTGAAGGATATCACGCCGTTTCCTCGAAAAGTATTATTGCCGGCGAGGATTACCATTACAATTTGTATAATGATTGCAGCACCAATAACCAAGTCCCCTTCATCAAATATTTACGTCACTCTGCGGGCTCTTTCAGCAAGGCTGATGTTAAAGGTGTTCCACGGGCTGTTTCATAGGATCTTTGCTACCAGCTGAATGGCGAGTTCCTAGGTGGGATTTCTAAGCACTCAGGAGTGAGGGAGAGCAGGGGACCTGGGAAGATTTTGCTCACAGGCCCACAAGGATGAGCAGGAGTGCTCGCCTGGATGTCAAGGCCTCCTGCTACTTCGATCAACTGATTTGCCTACATTATAGAATCACCTGGGGTAGTTGCTCCTCGGTTTTGCGTCCAGATGCATATCAAAATAGAAAGATAATACTCCATGACAGGGGAAAAGGGCATTGCAAAAATATGTGGTCGTGCCCTGGTGGGTGTGGATCAGTTGCTGGGGCATCATCCCATGTACTGAAAGGTTGCCGGTTCGATTCCTGGTCAGGACACCTGCCCAGGTTGTAGGCTTATCCTCAGTTGGGGGCATCCAGGAGGAAGCTGATCAATGTGTTCTCACATCAGTATCTCTCTCTCTCTCTCTCTCTCTCTCTCTCTCTCTCTCTCTCCTTTTCTCTCTCTAAAATCAATAAAAATATTTAAAAAAATGTTTCCATAGGATGGTCCAAATGGAAATATCTCTCTATCTCTGATACCACAAAGAATTTAAAAAATCCACTTGGAAGTCTGGAGCTCACTAGCTTGTCTATCTCGGAACTCAGGCATTGAAACCTGACTTGTGCTCTAACTTTACCAATAGCTTCATGGTTTGTCATAGATTTGCTGCTCTGGGGATTATAGGTAGATGGAGAGGGGAAGTGAAGACTTGTCAGAAGAGGGTATATGTGAGGTGGGAAGTGTATGCTGTAGTGGGTGTCAGAGGGGCTCTAATAGAACTGAGAGAAGCAGAGCCAAACTAGAAAACATTTCTAATCTTCCCAGGTTCAGTAAAAGAACCATGTTATCGCCACATTGCATCTAGTGAGGATCTGGTGCAAATCTCTCTTGAGGCGAGTAATGCTTAAATATCTTCAGTATTATCCAGCTGGCATGACTCAGTGGTTGAGCATTGACCTATGAACCAGCAGGTCATGGTTCAATTCCTGGTCAGGACATATGCCCGGGTTAAGGGCTTGATCCCTAGTGTGGGGCGTACAGGAGGCAATAGATGGATGATTCTCTCTCATCATTGATGTTTCTATCTCTCTCTCCTTCTCCCTTCCTCTCTGAAACCAATAAAAATATATTTTTTAAAACTCTTAAGTATTTACTTTAGAAAGGGCAAGAGGGTTATGTGCATTCTTAGCATTAAATTAAAGTGGTGCCCGGTGTAATATTAAAAAGTCCCCACCACAATTGTACTGTGAAGGCAACAGACCATTAGCCTTCATTAGCAAACCAGGGCCTGAGCTAACCCTGCTTTCTGTCTGAATAGAAAGCCTGTGATACAGTCCATGCCACTGAATCTGGACCCAGGTAATAAGCACATCTTAATTAAGATGCCCCGCTGGGGACCAATTTAATGCAATATATATAATAGGATTTCAATTCTCCTTTAGCGTCTTTGTGCTAGATAATAGGGTTGGCTGCAGAAGCTTTATGTCACTAATTTAACAAACTGAATACAATCTCAGTATCTCAGCATGCGGAGTTTGAAAGCTCAGAGGAGGGAAAAAAGGAAGTCACATCAACTGTTTGAGAATGGTATAAAGGGAATGGCTTTTAAATTCCTTTTCATCAGTGTCTCCTTTTTAGAAGCAACATTTGAGTGCCCTGTTGATGGTGCCAATTGATCTCGCCTCTCTTCGGGTAGGAGATCTGTTGTTCAGTTTTTCTTGAATTAAAGAGTGTTTTCCCCCAAATTCCTTTTTGATCATTTTAAGGAGAAAGATTTGCCCTAGTGTCCCCATTTAAAGCATAATAAAGTATGCAACTAAGAAGTCTTTTATATTTCTTATTTTAGAAGTATAACAAAGTCTCAAACACCCAAGTCTTGTTAATACTTGGTGTTTTGATTTTTATGACAACAGTATTGTTCAGTTTGACCAAAAGCCAGGCCACCATATGCTTATGCATCCATCCATTCATCTCCCCATTTGTCAGTCTATCCAATCATCCATTTATCAAGTATCCATTAATTTGTTTATTCAGTCATTCATTTATTTCACAGTCTTTATTGAGCATCTACAAGATCCCAGGCCCTTTAATAAATGCTAGATATTAACATGTGACTAAATTAATATGTTAGGATGCTACCCTCTCTACAGCTGTGAGCCCTGTAAGAGAAAATGATACCAGCAATGTCTATGGATGTGAAGAGCATTAGGCTAGGGCAGTGATGGCGAACCTATGACACGCGTGTCAGAGGTGACACGCAAACTCACCTTTTTGGTTGGTTTTTCTTTGTTAAATGGCATTTAAATATATAAAATAAATATCAAAAATATAAGTCTTTGTTTTACTATGGTTGCAAATATCAAAAAATTTCTATATGTGACACGGCACCAGAGTTAAGTTAGGGTTTTTCAAAATGCTGACACGCCGAGCTCAAAAGGTTCGCCATCACTGGGCTAGGGTGAGGGGTAGGTATAAGGGGAGTTGACACATGATCCCAAGGTAGAATTGGTTGATAAATATAGTAAATGGTTGGGAGGTGACTTGAACCACTGAGAAGACACGGGGAGGTCATTGCAATTTAGAATTCTATATAAAATATTTTTTAAAATCTCTCTCCTAAAGTTAGCTTTAGTTTGGAATGATGTTATCTGTCTTCCAAGCTGTCAAATTTTAGCTACAAAATAAAATATTCCCAATCTCTCTCTCTCTCTCTCTCTCTCTCTCTCTCTCTCTCCCCTCTCTCTCCATCATCTATCCACCCACCCATTCATCTTATCTATCATCTATCTATCTATCTATCTATCTATTATCTATCTACCTATCTATCTATTTATCTATCTATTATCTATCTATCTACTATCTATCTATCTACTATCTATCTATCTCTCATCTATATATTATCTCATCTTATCTGTTATCTTTTTCTGCAGCCCCTTAAGCTTTCTGCCATGTTTCTTTGCTTCTTACCTCCCCTCCCCATTGCTATCCTGAACAGATTTTCAGGTCATCATCTTTTGCGGAGGGTAAGATCAAGAGCCATAGCAAGGAACTTTCACAGAAGTCACGGGAAGATAATTGTCCCATGAGTGAAGGCCCAGTGTATTAGCTGAGAAAGCTAACTCCCCAGGGGTTTACATATTGATGAGCTTTAAAGAGACTTGTCTAAGTAACCTCTATCCACTTCATTTTGTTTGGCAGAGACTGCAAGGAAGCTCAGGGCAGTGAAGTGTAACAAATGGAAACCTTGATTTCAATTGCATCACATTCTTGGGAATCATGGTTGGTGAGGTAGATGGCTGTGCTCATTTCATTAAATATTTCACAACCAGGTGCATTTGTCTGGTTGTCTAACAACATGTAACAGAATATCTACCAATTATTGTATCATATTTTAAAAACCATTATATACTTTGAATTGAATCAGTGCATTTTGATTCCTTACCTCAAACTCATTAGCAGAAGTAAGAATGCAAATTAGTTATTTTTCTTAAATAGTTCTTTTAAGAAATAAAACTAATTTGTGTTCTTCTGCTAATACAGATTATTATGACATAAACCAAGTGATTCCTGGGAAGTTATATTTTGCAAACAAATGAGGAAGAAAGGTATTAGCTTGTCAGAATGACTTTCAAATTCTTTTCCAATACCTTGGGGAACCAAAAATTATAAATCATAATCATATGTGTTTATATAGTATTTAAAACTTTGTAAATCATTTAACGTAAATTTTTCCTGTTCATCCCGATGATCCATTTCTGAGGGCTGAATCATTACTTTCCTTTTGTACATTAATAACTTCATACTAAGAAAAACTGGCACTGAGCAAATCACTAAGAGCTCAACTGTGAACATGTAAAATTTTGAACTTGGGCTTTTTCTCCCCTAAAATGTGACTTCAAGTAACGAAGTAAACTTTATGCATTTGGATGTCCATTTGTGAAATTTTTAAAAATATCTTTTTATTGATTTCAGAGAGGAAGGGAGACGGGGAGAGAGGTAGAAACATCAATGATGAGAGAATCATTGATCCGCTGCCTCCTCCATGACCCACACTGAGGATCAAGCCTACAACCCGAGTTTGTACGCTGACCTGGAATTGAACTGTGGCCTCCTAGTTAATGGGTCGACACTCAACCACTGAGAGACACCGGCCTGGCCACTTGTGAAATTTTAACAAATGATACAGTGGGGCCTTGACTTACGAGTGTCCTGACTAACGAGTTTTTTGAGATACCAGCTGTCTCTCAGCCGATTTTTTTGCATTGAGTTGATAGAGTAATTTGAGTTAAGGAGCTCCTTAACAAGCTCCTTAACGAGCTCGGTCTCGGAACGAATTGAACTTGTAAGTCAAGGCCCCACTGTACTTTAATGTCTCCGTCTGTGGTCTGTGGACATTCTTTAAAACCTTTCCCAATGACAGATAACAAAAATTAAAACCAACTATATTACCATAGCTAAAGCGCTTTTGAATGTTCAGCACACCATTCAGAGGCTATGCTGGGTGCTCATCATTACAGCTATCTTGTGGAATAGTACTGTTATTACCTCCATTTAACTAACTAGAGGTTGAAGAGGTTAAGTGACTTGCCCAGGGGGATTTAATCTAGAGCCGATGTCCCGCCCTGGTCAGGGAGGCTCGGATGCACATGAAACTCCCACTCTCACTGGTCTCCATGAAGTACTGGCTTTTATTGCCTCATATATGCCATCTCAGACTTCTAAATGTAACCCTAAGTCTATGTCCCTTCGCCTCCTGAGATTGCCTGGAAAACTGCTCTTCTATCACAGTCTGCACAGAAACCTGGAGGCCTTGTCCCGGGAACCTGAAATTCCCAGCAAACCTCAGCTCACTGTTATATCTTAAAGTTTTAGTTTGCTGAATTGTTTGTAACTTGTGTATCTGTCCTTTTTTAAAAAATGCATTTATATTGATGTCAGAGAGGAAGGGAGAGGGAGAGAGAAATAGAAACATCGATGATGAGAGAGAATCATAGATTGGCTGTCTCCTGCATGCCCCACACTGGGGATCGAGCTTGCTATCTAGGCATGTGCCCTGACTGGGAATCAAATCGTGACCTCCTGGTTCATAGGTCGACGCTCAACCACTGAGCTATGCTGGCCAGGCTGTATCTGTCTTTTTAAGTGGTTGCTGGTAGCTTGGGACAATAGCAACAACAACAATAAGACACCCTGTATAATTACCTCCAAGATACAATGGATTTATTGAAGGAATGAGGAGAATCTAGAAGCAATAGAAATTAAAGCTCATTCATTCTCATTCTCTCTCTCTCTCTCTCTCTCTCTCTCTCTCTCTCTCTCTCTCTCTCCCTCCCCCCCATCTCTACTAAAATAGTGTTTGTTCTATCTTCTTTCTGCTTTCCATAACTCTGGCCACCAAGGCTTAAATAAGAACATGACTGCTCCATGCCTGACTTTCCTTCTTCAAATCTATGATCGCTATCATCTGATTGATTCAGGAACATTTTTTCTTTTAATGCAAATTTTTAAGAGAGTATGTGCCTATTTCTGTGTTCTCCATTCTATTCCACTGATTTCTGTCTACCCCTCCAACAATTCCACAGTCTTGTTTAATGGAGCGATATAATAATCCTTGAAAGCGGGTAGACTGATTTCCTCCTACTTTATGCTTCCTTTAAAAAATGTTTTAGCTATTGCAGATCATTTGCCTTTCCAAATAAGTTTTAGAACAATCTTGTCTATATCCACAAAACAATTGTTTACAACTGGCCACTTTATTAGATTCCAGTGAGTTAGGGTGAAAAGAAAGAGCTAGATCTCAAAATCTCAGGCATGTATTACTTTTCTAGAATAGCCAATGAGATCACGGTCTCTAATGAGACTGTGTATGTTTTAGAGACTCTGGCCTTCTCTCCTGAAGATCACAGACTATTATTATAACATTCTGGGGAGCCATAAAGTCGTATAGATTTTCTGGGCACTGATCTTCATTGAGTCAATCTTGCGATTTCAAAATATACTGCAAAAGTGGCTTGAATAACCATTTGAAGTGAGAGAGATGGAGCTATTCAGACCTGATACGAATCAGCTTATTGCTGAACGCAAGTTCACAGCAAGGCACAAAGACTGGCTGATGTAGCTTCTGTCACACTATTTCAGACCTTAAATAATGTGTATCACTGAGTAATGCTTGTATAAAAGTCTCTGGCCTTCTGGACACAGTAGAATTCTCTCCACTCTCCAGTCTCTTCACCAATGGCTGACCATCCTCCATGAATGCCTATTCCCTCCACCAAGCATTTACTTGGTAACTAAAATGCCATTCAATCTTGTATGCTCTCCTATTGACAATAACCAGTGGGCTGGCTCCAGAGCCCGTTCCTGGGAGGAGGGACTGTAGCTGTCCTTGAGTTGCAAGGAGTCAAGGGGAAGCACTGATAGAAATGAAGACCATTAAAAGATGCCCATTAGCACTGTTGACTCGAGATAATTGAAGAAAGGTCTTAAGCTCCTGGGTTGAGATAGGGAAGTGAGAAAAGGCATCCTTACTGTGCACCAGAGAGAAGGGCCAGGGCAGGAGGATCCTGCACGTCAAGTGAGGATATGCTGGACCCACTGGATCTAGTTAACTCCTGGTGCCAGATTCTTGGACAGAGCTGGCTTGGGCATCCTGTCACTGTGCTGATATGAAAAATCCCCAATAATCTAAGATTTGGGTTTGGGGAGGTTGAGATTCCTCAGCACATCAGAGAGCTGTATTTGTTGGAGTCTCACTTCCTGTGGATATGTTTAGCAAAGGGAAAAATTAAATTATTTCACTCTTTAAATAAAAGTAGATAAGGTTACTATTTTCTACCCTAAAGTTATATACAACTATTTTCTTCTAATTTTTGTCTGTTTGTTATAGATTAGAAAACTCAATGGTCAAAGAATTTGAGTGGCTTATTCAAAATCCCAGGATTAGCTTGGGTAGTTCAAAACTATGAGTTTTATTGATTTATTTCTCCATGTTTTTCCCTTTAGGCATACCACCTAAAATTTAAAAAGAAAATGCAAACAAAGAAACAACAAACTTTCAATTTGGAAAAAATATATACAACAGGGAGTTCACAGACAATAATCTAAACATGTTCCAGTGATGGTCTATTGAAAAATTTAATCTTTCGAAGCTCAAAACGGTTTATATAATTTTTATTACATTTCCCACTGTGTCTGTGTTTGGTTGTCTCAAAATTGAACATAGGAAAAAGAATTTTCATTTTGTGTCTCTTTTCTTTTAATTCCCTCTCTACCAATAAGACACTGATATTTCGTGATTTTTTAAAAAAAATGTTGGAATGGGTTATATAACTTTTTTTTTACAAGCAACATGAGACTTGAAATTTCTTTAATACATCACTAGTTGGGGAAAACAGGAAGAATAAGCCACTCTGATGACTGAGCCAATCATCAAAACTTCAGTCAGAATTGACAGGGCCGGGGTGGGGGTGATGGGAGGGTTTGACATTCGAAGGTGAGAGCCTATAGCTATTATGAGGGGCACTTATTATCCATAATCTGCTTGAATAAAGAATGCTTTTTTTTCTTTTTTGGTTTCACCTTAGAATCAATTTATATTGCTTTTTGATTCCAGAGATATTAGAATATTCATGTATTGAAAAGTAATTCAAAGTTTCCATTTCTAAGAAACTTATGGATTATACAGAATTGAATGAAAAGGGGAGGAAGACCATTCTAAGGGGCACAGGATTCCTGTGTCTGGCCCCAAAGTACCTTTCTATTATTTTAAGTTCTACATGCCAACCTCAATGTCTACTATGTCTGTGAATGATCTTATTTCTATCAAATGAAGTTTTATCCAGATGCATATCAAATTTTATTGACACGTATGTCAGAGCTTTGCCCTGCATCTCCCTCTTAATAATTTTCTTCACACTGAAACTGTTCTCCAGACCAGTCACTGAGGCTCAGTGGTTGAGCCTTGAGCCATGAACCAGGAGGACACGGTTAGATTCCGGTTAAGGAACATGCCTGGCTTGTGTGCTCGATCCCCAGAGGGGGTGTGCAGGAGGCAGCCGATCAATGATCCTCTCTTATCATTTGTGTTTATATCCCACTCTCCCTCTCCCTTCCTCTCTCTGAAATCAATCAATAAATATTTTTTAAAGTAAATTGTTCCCTGACCTAAGCTCCTAAAACTCTGTAATTCTTTTGTATATTCTCTTGGTTCTGGAAATCTTTTCTGATTCTACTTGCTTCTTCTCTTGGAAAGCTTGTCATAAAGAGGTCTCATCTCTTGTCCTAATATTTGTTTTCTCTGCGTAAAGAAGTATGGTCTAATCTTTAATTTGTATAGATTTCACTTTCAAAGCGCTTGCCATTGGTAGATTACATGTTCACACTCTGAACTCCCTCCCCCCTCTTATGCTAGCTCTTGGCTTTTGCTTCTGTTAACTGACATTTCATTTTTTCACATAGTGTTTCTACCTGCTGCCTCCTTTCATATTAGTAGCACACCTGTTTGTGCAACTACTTGAATATTTATCAATTTTGTCCAGTTTATAAAAACAGTGGACAACTGGAGAAAATAACTACAGGAGTGACAGGTGGAGTGTCATAAAAGTGTAATGAAATGAAAAAACATGATAGAAAATATTAAAATACATGTCAAAAGCAGTACATGTCTAGGGTTAGCTGGACATGGATGAACTTAAGCCAGGTATTACTCTGTTTGATTTTGGAACAAAGGAACAAAATTAGGGAATTATATAAAAAGCTGATATTATATTATTGAAAATTGCATGTTAATAAAAGGTGAAATCAGTGATATAATATGTTTTAGTTTTCTAGAAATGGATTACCATAATTATTTGTAATTCTAATATTTACAATTTGCATTTTTGAATTTTGGCTGCATCTTCATAAAATTATTATTTACAGGGTGGGCAAATTTCTGCATTATTTAGCTGAGTTGATGAACATCATGATGACTCTTTGCCAGAATTTCTCACATTGATAGTCTTTTGGATGTAGAACAAATATATTCTTCTTTCTTTCTTTGTGTGTGTGTGTGTGTGTGTGAGAGAGAGAGAGAGAGAGAGAGAGAGAGAAGGCTCTGAGATTAAGGTATCTCTAATATCACATAATATAAAAATATAGACAACCTGAATTAAAATTTAATTTTGCCTTTATTTATTTATTTTAAATATATTTTTTTATTGATTTCAGAGAAGAAAGGAGAGGGAGAAGGAGAGGGAGAGACAGAAACATCAATGATGAGAGAGAATCATTGATCGGCTGCCTCCTGCACACCCCACACTGGGGATCGAACCAGTGACCTCTTGGTTCCTGGCTCGACGCTCAACAGCTGAGCCACACCCAGCTGGGCTAATTTTGCCTTTAAATCTAAAGGGTTTTTTTCCCCCTTATTTCTTTATTCTGTCTTGTATGAATATACTTAATGCAACCCCCTAAATTTGCGAACACCTTTCCATAAGTTGCCAGGGAAGTACTAATATAGCATGAAAAAGAGTTTAAGTGATATACAGTAACCTCTGATGATAAAAATGGATTGATAATTTGCTTTCCCCATCTCCTCACAATATTTCCCTCACTCGGAACCCTTTCCCTCCCCTTCCTCCAAACACCGAAAATGTCATTAAATCCACTCACAGAGTTCTCTCTCCTCCTTCCCTTTCTGGCTCAGCATGTCATTATGTAGATTACTTGAGTTGCTAAGTTTACTTCCACTTTCTCATCCCATGCATACATTAATATTTGAATTCTCTACAATTGAAAAGGACAAGGTAGTTGATATATGATGGAAGGATCATTCTTCCATAGACATGAGGGAGGGGGATATTTCAAACATTCATAAGGCATCTGTGAAAGTCTCCTACAAATATTTGGATTTTGATTGAAGAGCCCTGCAAATGGAGAGTGTGAATACTCCCACTGTACCGTGCAGAACAAAATGAAATGATTCCCTTAGAATATATTAGTAAAATGAATCAGGACAATGAATATATGCCCTAAAGTGATCATTTCATCTCAGGCAGTTCTTTACTCTGTTGAGCTCTAACACCTGCATGATGTTGTGGCATAGTTGAAAGCAAGGGGTAGACACACGTACAATGAGTTTTAAGTATCTTCCCAGAAGGAATCAGAGAAGGCAGCAATATTTTATCTCCTCTCAGGACTGAAGTACATCTCCTGAGTTGTGTCATGTTTAATGGGTATTTAACCTCATTAAACATTATAACCGTCTTCTTAAAAATCTGGGAAATAATGCCAACCTTGCAGTGTGAGTTAGGAGAATACATGGTTACGGAAGCATAGAGTAGATCCACAATAACTCATATCCTTCACCTTTATCTTCAAATCTTAATGAAGCTTGTGCTTCTGATTTTCAAAGCTTCTTAACAAAAATGTCTTCGTACAGAAAAATATGTAATGTGTCAACAAGTAAATATAATGTCTTCCGGTATATGGACTAATGCCTAATGAACTTTAGGAAATTGTTGCTTAAAAAGCTTTTGGTGGCAGATAGAATCCAACCAGGTGAACTGGCATCAACAGGGGTGAGGAACAGAAGGACAGATGCTAAGAAAAGGACAAAAGGACTAAAGAGGGAGTTTTCTCATCATTCACCAATAAGATTTAGGTGCTAAGAAAAGGCAAATGTGCTCCTAGGGGATTGGTTATTGCTGTCACTGTGACTTTGTTTTTTGTGTCCCCTCGAGCATTCAATATGGTAGACCACCTTAGAGATTTTGAGGTAGATCCATAACCTATTGAGTAGAAATCAGGACTTCAATAAACTGTGCCTTATCCATTATAGATTTCAAAAAGGGGAGGGGGAGTTATTAAATTATAATGCTGAATCATCAACCACTGTTTATTTGGAAAGAAAATGGATTAAAAGCTTTCATTATTCATTCTGGTATAGTAAACCCATAATTTGACATAACTAAGCGTCAGACATAAGCAAAAGGTCCTCATCATTCTTCTTTTTCCTGCCTCCCAACCACCCTCACCAACACTCGAGCCTCTCTCTTACCCGGTCACCTGAATGAGAAATGCCAAGTCTCAGTACTCCTTCCTTGCCGTCATTGGTCCACATCCGATCAGGTGTTCCTTAATCTCCCCCTACCTTTCCACCCCCTTGCCACCCCCTTAGTTAATGACACCCCTCCTGGACAGGTCAACAGCCTCTTCCTTGGGATGCCCACTTTCAGGTTCTGTCCCTCACCCTTCACTCTGAAGAGCCACCTTTCTGAAACCTAAATCCACACAACTCTTTTGCTTGAACCTCTTCCATGGCACCCAATGACAATGTACAATCTAAGATAGTTAGCTCTGTCACATGGCGACCTTTAGGGATTAATACAAGGCCACCCACTCCTGCAGCCTGCTTCCAGCCACGCTGGAGGGTCTGTCTGTCTCCTTCCAGCCACGATTTCTCAGGCTTCTGCACCTGCGCATGAGACGCAGCCTCCTGGAATTCTCCAGGTCCTCTTGGGAAACAGATGCATTCCTATTTTTAAATCAGCTTGCTTAGTAGCTTACTCTTTTGTGAATTCTGTTTTCATGTGTTTAATCACATTTATTGGGACGACAATGGTTAGTGAAATGATCTAGGTCTCAAGTGTACATTTCTATGATACATCATCTGTGTATTGCATTGTGTGCCCACCACCCAAAGTCGAATCTTCTTCTGTCACCATGTATTACTTTTTAAAATTAGTTTATTTAATATCTTACTCTTTTGTCAATTCTTGAATGTTATCTCCTGCCACCTGCACCCCCCTCCCCGCAACAGGAGACCATAACCCTCCTTGAGGCGACACAGCATAGCAGTGAGGCACCTGGACTCCAGTCAGCTCAGTTTCTGATCGAGCCACGCCTTTTTCACATTATTTCAGGCAGGTAAGTCTAACCCTCTGACCCCAGGTAGCCATTAGGAAAATAAGAATGATCCCAGTACACCTCCCCCATTAGGCTGATGGGAGCATCTGATGAGATTATATTTGTAAATGTTTATGCAGGGCGAGGCACAGATGATGTGCTAAATATGATTACCAGACAACATAGGTCACTGTGACAAATGTTGGTAAGCACTCTGTGATAATGACTTGCTTGCATGCTCTTTCTTCTGTAGGTCTTCAAGTTCCTCTGAGGGAAGGAGCTACATTCCATTCATGTCTTCATTTCTGTACCCCTGGTCTCAGCACTGGTCTAGGACACAATGCTTTCTGAATGCATGAATACATTTTTCTAAAATAAGACTTTTTTTTCTTATGAGATCCTCCTTCATTGGCATTTGCATCCCCCATGGGAAGGTGTTTCAGGCAGTGGTATTTTGGAACAACACAAAGGTGCTGTCCTTCACAAAGACATTTCTTGGATGCCACATTGAGGTGAGAATACCCCAGGAACCCGTTTCCACAGCAGGTTGTTAGATTAAGGCCCAGGCAGAAGTCAGTTCATTGCCTGATAAACTCTGTGAAGTTTACTGTCCTAATCATTACCCACAGGTATCTCCAAATGCAATAAAATCCAATTACCTTGACAACATCTACTAGTAAAAGGAGAATGACTAGTAACTAATTTATTTTTTCATCAAATACTTTGAAAAGGACTCCTTGCTATCTAGAAGTGAGACATATTTTAGTTTATAAAAATAACACTTTGAAATAAAGAGGCCTGGAAAACCTAACTCACATTAGAAATACTTCTTCGACATTTTCTTTATGAGAGTTACTAAAATTGAATTATTGCATTCAAGAACCGTAGAAGTATTCTTATGCTTTGAACCAGGAAGTACAGCATGGAAATTATTAATTAATTAGGATATTGATTATTTAATAATAAACACATTAAGATGAAATTTATCTCAGTTTTGGCAGAGTTATTAAGTGAGAAAATATGTGCAATTTGATCTAAAAGCACCTACTATACTATTTAGCATGTTAGGAGTCTGTATTTCCATGTTTTCTTTTGTCTTCTCTCCCTAAAGAGCAGCTTATTGTCCCTCTGAACCCAGTTTATTGGCCAATTGTAGATGCTCAATATTTTCTCCTGAATTGATATACATAAATACATATATACATACATAAAACTTTCCTATGGTCCTTCCCTCAAGGAACTTGAAATCTTAGAAATAGCATGTGAGCAAGTCATTATCCTATATAATAAAAGCCTAATATGCTAAGTGTCTGGTCATCTGGTCATCTGTTCAACCAATCAAAGCATAATGTGCTAATGATATGCTAAGGCCACTCAACTATTGCTATGACATGCACTGACCACTAGGGGGCAGACAGTTGACCGCTCAACCAGTTGCTATGATGTGCAGTGACCACCAGGGGGCAGATGCTCTGGCCAGTAGGTTAGCTTGCTGCTGGAGTCTGGCCGATTGGGACTGAACGAGATGGGCCGGACACCCCCTAGAGCCCTCCCGCGGTTCCTCCCTGGCTGGCCAACCTCCTGCATCCCTCCCAGCCTCAATCATGCACCAGTGGGGCCCCTTGGTCTGGCCTGTGCCTTCTTGCAATTCAGGCTAAGGGCCCTCCCCGCCCAGTGCATGAACTTTGTGCACTGGGCCTCTAGTCTTATGATAACAACCATTTATTAAGCATACACACATTTGTTATATATAACTTATACATAATTTTTACTTGTAATAGCTAATTATATATTAATATATTACTTATATATAATGTATATACTACATTGTTTATATATCATTGCTGATCATATCCATATATATGGTACTCTTATAGGTATATAATTTATATACCTTTACTAATAATTATATATATAATCACACACACACACACACACACACACACACACACATTGGTGGTGAATCCCACTGAGAGAGTATGTATATATTCCCCAGAGTTGTAAAATGTTTCAACAGATCTAGGTTCCAAGATGTTGTCTTTTCCCCTCTTTCATTGTGCTGGTTTTAAGGTTTGGCATTGTAATTATATTTTGAATGAAACTTTCCAGATTAAAAACTATTCCTATTTAACAAGCCGAGTTCCACTACAGTACACATTTCATTATCATTGTCAAACATCAAATTACATTAAATCCCAGCTAATCTTCCATGACCTTGCCCGCCACATTGTTAGTGATCACAAAGTACACAAACGCAGAACATTCCTTTTAAAATATAGATAACACATTAATAGATAGGAGGGGCAAGACACGGCTTTCTCAGATGCCGCTAAGGGCTCACGGGTGGCTGCCTTCTCACAAAAGCACTGGAGGTAAACCCAGTGGTCATGACTCAGGCGTTGGGAAGGCACTTAGCTAGCTGCACATTTTTCAGACCAAATTGCATTTTGCAATCATTCTTATTATAGTAATTGGAACACTAATATTACTTAACGAGTGACCTGAGAGATGGAAATGTGTCAATCAAAGGGTTTTAAATGCTTTCAAAATTCTTTGCTCTTTGAACGGGGAAGGTCAGGAAGCACTAAATCACGGAGCTTTCTAATTTAATGGACCAATGCCCCATGAGGTAAGAATAATTATAACCACTTTACAGACTAAGAAAATCAAAGCATATAATGGACTGGAACAAAAATAACACTTCCTTTGTCTTGATTCCAAAACCTGAGTTTGAAATGGGAGTAAAGCAATAGGAAACTCACGTTTACTGAGCACTTATTATCTTTTATAATACATTTGTATTGATTTCAGAGAGGAAGGAAGAGAGAGAGAGAAACATAAATCATGACAGAGAATCATTCATCAGCTGCCTCTTGCACACCCCCTACTGGGAATTGAACCGTGACCTCCTGGTTCATAGGTTGACACTCAATCACTGAGCCACACTGACAGGGTTGAGCATTTATTATTGATACCAAAATACCATTCTTATCTTTCTTCTCCATGTTTGTGGGTATTATTATGCCCATTTCATAGTTGAAAATTCTGATGACTGAGATGAGCAAGGTAAGTAAGCCAAGGTCACATGGCAAATAAATGGTGGAGTCCATACATGTAGCCTTCCTTATTATTAAAACATTTTTCTCTTTAATGATATATCTGAACTCAGAAGTCTAAAATAAGAGCTTTACTCAAATTCTTAATATGCATTACAACTCGAATCATCCCAGTGATTTAAATCTAAACACTTGCCCTCAAAATGTAAGCTCCCTTCTCTAGTCTTTATAAGATGACTGAACAAGGCAAATCTACTCAAGCATCGGATTTTCTATGGACTAATCAGCAATGATGTCAGCTATTATTTATGGAGATTTTATTATGTGTCAACACTATAAAAAGCAGTATATACATATCTATACCTATACCTATACTTCTACCTATACCTATACCTATACCTATACCTATACCTATACCTATACCTATACCAATACCTATATCTAGACCTAGACCTAGACCTAGACCTAGACCTAGACCTAGACCTATATCTATATCTATATCTATATCTATATCTATATCTATATCTATCTATTTTATTTAACCCCCAGAAGAACCATGTGAGGGAGGCAGTGCAGAAGACAGAATCTAAAGATCCCCTGTTCTTCCACCTGAGAAACACATTCTTAGACACCAACCTTGCTACTGCTGTGAAGGGGCTTTGTAAATAGAATGAGGTTACAAACTATAGATGGAATTAAGTTTACTAGTCATCAGATTTTAAAATAGGGATATATTCCTGGATCATCTGGGTGGTCCCAATGTAATCACATAAATGTTTAAAAGCAGCAGAAGAAGGCAGAGGAGACAAAACAAACGGGGAAATAAGAGAAACTCAAGGCCTGAGAAGGGTTGGACCTGCTGTTGCTGACTTTAGGAGGCCAGAAACCACCTTCTTTTTTTTTATAATATATTCTATTGTTTTTTTTACAGAGATGAAGGGAGAGGGATAGAGAGATAGAAACATCGATGAGAGAGAAACATTGATCAACTGCCTCCTGCATGCCCCCCACTGGGGATGCGCCCACAACCAAGGTACATGCTCTTGACCGGAATCGAACCTGGGACCCTTCGGTCCACAGGCCGATGCTCTATCCACTGAGCCAAACCAGTCAGGGCAGAAACCACCTTCTTACACACTGCAGTGAACTGCTCGTCCCCCACCTCAGTCAACCTTTTTGAAGACTTCGTATATAAATCATATGATTAAAACTGTATTAATAGCATCCAGATACAATCTATTTCAAATCTCTAAAAAGAAAGGCTTTATTATCTATATATATAAAAGCCTAAGTGACCATCACAACTGAACAGACGATCGAATAGGCTGTATGGGGCAACCAGGCTGGCAAGGGGGTTAGTGAGGGACGACCAAATAACTGAGCAGCAGGCTGCATGGGGTGACCAGGCCAGCAGGGGGGTTAGTGAGGGACGACCAAACAACTTAGCAGCAGGCTGCAAAGATGGTGGCGCCCACAGCCAATAATGAGGGAATATGCTAATTGACTGCCACACCCTCAAAGATGGTGGCACCCCAGCCAATAAGGAGGGATTATGCTAATTGACTGCCACGCCCTCAAAGACGGCGGTGCCCACAGCCAGAAGATGGCCAGCAGGGGAGGGCAATTAGGGGCGATCAGGCCTGCAGGGAAGGACAGTTGGGGGCGATCGGACCAGCAGGGGAGTGGTTAGGCGTTGATCAAGCTGGCAGGGGAGTGGTTAGGGGGTGATCAGGCTAGCAGGCAGAAGCAGTTAGGGGCAATCAGGCAGGCAGGCAGGCAAGCAGTTGGGAGCCAGCAGTCCTGGATTGTGAGAGGGATGTCTGACTGCCGCCTTAGGAATCGGGTCTAAACTGGAAGTCGGACATCCCACAAGGGGTCCCAGATTGGAGAGGGTGCAGGCTGGGCTGAGGGACAACCCCCCCCCTCCCCATGCACAAATTTCATGCACCAGGCCTCTAGTTATGTATAAAGAGCCTTTGGGCAATAACAGTAATGTATGATTCTATTTCAAATACTAATTTAATTTGAATACAAATATTTTGATGTTACATTTAAGGAAAACTCTTACAGGGTCATGTTTACTGTCCAAACAGACTCAAATAGTTATTATTTCCTTTCCTTTCTGTTAACAGTACTGTTAATACAATTTTCTCCACAGGTTGGTACACTTGAATTTTCATTTGAGGGATACAGAGGAAGAGATACTGATGCAAATTGGAAATGGAATGTAACAGGATATTTATCCTGGTTTAAAATATTTCAACATTCATCCTGTGTCATTTTTAGCCAACCGATGAAAGGTAAAGATGTCGGAATTTTTCATTTCATAAAGCAGCATGCAGTGTTTGCTGTACTAGAAACAGTTAGTTCCTCTAAATTCTAAATATTCTGCTTCATCCCATTTCCAATTTATGTCTGTGTTCCTCATGGCATTTCATAGGGTACAAATCGTTACGCAGAATTGTTTATTAATAATAATTTCAATGCTAACTAGGATGTGGCAAGGATTCACCATCTACTAAAAATTTCAATTCATTCTGTTTCTTGCACGTTACACTCATGAATAAGACAATAAGAATTAGCTGGAATTATGGGTAAGAGATGGCAGACAATAAATAAAAAGAAAGTGTGTTTGATCATTAAACAAACATTAATTCAAAAATAAATATGAAGAAAAGGGCAGGTGTGTGCTAGGAGCAATGACACCTGCAGCGGGGGAATGAGTTTGCTGCCATAGAAGAGGAGGGTGGACAGAACGCCCAAAACCCACTACCTGTTATAACTCCCCCTTAGCAAATCGCTTATTGAGCTTCGGAGTATTTAATTAATCCGCTCAAAATTGCGCAGATGGGGTTAGAAGAGGTAAAACTGGAGGTCACGGTGTCTGCAAAGTTGAAGCTTTTAATCAATAAATCAGTAAGATGGTTTCAAACATAAAATGTTGGCGAATCTATAATACTGTCAATGATAATTCACCCCAACACATTTCCCAGAAGCCTTTAATTACCAAAGATTAGTTGAATCTCTGCTGGTCAACTGTGCAGAGCGGTGCCAGGAACCCGGGGAGGCCTTTTCTCCTATTTGGAAGCCCACTGGGTAACTTGAAAGGGTCTGAGAGGGATCAGTCTGTCCAAGTGATAATTTGAGAAGAAAGGCCTCCTCCTTGAAGTGCAGAGAGTTGGTTCTCTCTCTGTGCCTTGGAGGCACGTCCAGGGGGCAGGATTAAGTGACAGCAAAATGAAAAGGTCACGTGTATCCCAGCAATGATTCATCATTACGGCCAAGTCAGCTCTCGGTGGTCAGACTGCGCTTTGATGTTGGCAAACGTCTCCCTCGTGGGAGAGGTAGAGGGAAAGGACGGGGGGTAGAGGGATAGCTTCAATTTCCAGGTCGAAGAAGTGAACGGCGCACTCCCTGTTATGCAGTTCTCTTCCTGGGAGCGGAAATGTGTCTGTTGAGTGTGCATAAGCAGCTGAGAGATAGCCTCCAAAATAGACTGGGAGGAATGCAAAAGTGGAAGCCAGCGAGCTCTGTGAGCCCTCAGGGAGAGTCAGGCTGCAGCTAGAACCCGGGCAGAGCTGATGGGAGTTTCCCAGGGGTTGTTTGCAGAATTGCTTTCTCTAGTGGAAGCTGGAGGGCGTGGCCCGGTTCCATGGTTCCCAAGGCACTCATTTCCCCAGCTGCTGAGAATGGGATCAGGTGACGCCTCCTGACTGCTTCACAGTTCACCTTCCCTCTTCCCCTCATCCTGCCCCCTTCAATCCTTCACCATCATTCTTCCCCAAAGCAACTCGCCAGTGAGTTCACTTATGTGCAGATCTCCTATCCAAGTTTGTCTCCTGGGGAACCTGTCCTAAGAAACACTATCTTGAGTGGAACTCAGAGTAACCATTTGCCTGGTACAGAGGGTTTTTCCCCAGATTTGGGACTTTCTGTGCTTAGACAGGAAGGATACAAGGGCGGTTGTTCATTGCACCTTAAGGATACACTTGTTATAGTCTGCAAATCCTGTCCACAGGTAGGGTGTACAAGAGTATCATAGTCTATATTTCTCTACCTCCAGTGACTAGTCTCCATACCCTATTCCACTAGGACTCCCCCTTATCTACTACAACAATGTAGTAGACACAAAAATTCACTGAGGGTATATGTCAATCCCTAACAACAATGATGCAATAGTCCTTATCTTCCCTACTTTTCCCACACTTTTTCAATTGCGTGGACATATTGCTCTTGCTCGTACTTTCTTTCCACTGGTATCATATTTCATTTCATTCCAGGTACAAGTTTTAATAATGTCTCCACTACAGTAAGAGGGTGGGTGGTTTCCAAGCCGAGCACTGTGACTACCATTGATTTATGCCAGTTCTAGAGAGATGCAACTAGAGCCATCACTTCACAGGTGCAGCTGTAACATGGCATAGCCTTTGTCAGCCGGGGTCCCTGGGTGACAGGGTTGAGCAGAGCCCTGTGCTACAGGGTAAAAATGAACACAGGCATTAAGATGTGGGAAAGCGCTGAGGAGGTAATATTTTAATAAGACCAGTTTAGTTGGAAGCAGTCTTTCTGACATTGACAGCAAGAGCCATATTAGTTTTAAAACCACAGAAATGAGTCATTCAAGAGGGAAGTCTACAATAAAAAAGGGGCTGCTAGATAAAATCGCTATAGATTTTAAAGGGTTGTATCTATCTATCTATCTATCTATCTATCTATCTATCTATCATCTATCTATCTACCTATCTATCCCTCAAAGCCACATATGATACTGCCAATGGTGCACCTGTCCTTAATCTGTGCTCACCATTTCCCTGCACCTGCTTCTTCAAAGAGTGTTCATGTGCTCTTATAAGATTTCATGGCTGCAGAGGTTTAAATCCACCCTGAGAATGCAAAGCAAGTCATGACTTGTCATGGCTTCTAAAGAACCATCTGACATAAAACACCTTTCAGTTATTCCTGTCTGAGCTACGCCTTTCCAAAATAAGGAACCAATGCAGTTTGTACCAAGGAGCGGAGCTGAGTGGTAACACACGGATTACCCAGCCCAGCCACCAAATTATTGATGTTGCAGAATTAAAGTCTGATGCTGCCGAATTAAAGTCGTCAAGCTGTAGTTACATTTTTCAAGGACTTATAAAAATCCTTTTAACTTCTGTCATGGTTCTCGTAGTTAGCAGGGGCCTGAATTTGACTTTGAGCTTCACATTTGGAAAATCAAGGAATTCAAAGCAAATCTCAGCCAGAGTCCCTTCGCCTCCTGTGGCGCCTTCCTCAGACTATAAATGGATCCTGGTTTTGAAAGCAAGCCCAGATTTCCTTAAAACATGTTCCAGTCTCTGGAAATTCACCCAGGGTGTATTTCAAAGGAAGGCTGTGCTTTTTTTCTCCGCACCCTCTTTTTGGAGTGTCCTCTTTGTAAGCATTGCCGTTTCCTTGTGTGGGTTCGCGCCACCCGTGCTGAGTACATGCCGTGCCCATCACACACATTTCAACCAGGCTCCCCAGATGAATGGCGCTCAGACTTTCCCCTGGCCACACGTCAAAAGCAAGCTATTCAGGGTCAGCCTCCTTGAAAAGATCTGCCAACTGGTCTCCTGGCCTCCTTAACATAGTAGTGGAATTACAGTAATCGAAAGACAGCATAGTGCAGCCAGTGTTGCTCAGTGGTTGAGCATTGACATAGGAACCAGGAGGTCACGGTTTGATTCCTGGTCAGGGCACATGCCCGTGTTGGGGCTCCAGCCCGAGTAGGGGGCATGCAGAAGGCAGCTGATGGATGATTCTCTCTCATGGATGTGTCTATCTCTCTCTCCCTCCCCCTTCCTCTCTCTAAAATCAATCAAAACATATTAAAAAACCAAAGAAAGCATAAAGGTCCATATCCTGGGCTCCATTTCCTTTCATTCCCTGTTTCTCACACCTTTTGAGGATCTTTCACACCTTCCATTCGAAATGGCCACTAACTAGAGATGGGTTTTCAGTATTAATACACTGTCCACTTCAGTCATTAGTTTCAAAGACGGTAATCATTCAAACCATCTATAAATACCAACCATTTTCTGGCAACTATGATGCATTTCTTTGGTTTTATTGAAGTGAGATGATTACTTCCTTATAGCAGACACATACCTCCATGAATGCTTCTAAAATACCATTGCATCTGCATTTGGGGCAAATATACCGCATTTTTAACTCATATTGAGTATGCATTGCCCCCAAAATGCCCTTGGATGCTTTAGATGAATGGCTGTTCACCTACATCTGGCTCATCTCAAAGAGATACATTTTATTTCTCTGGCTGCAAGTTTAGGGCTATACATGAATCTGTGTTAAAATTTAAGCACTTCAGTCTATCAAGATAAGTTTTTTGTTTCTTGGTTTGCTAACTATCCATTCCGACTTGAATAATCTCAGAAATCGGGTCTGTGTTCTCATTCAAGTCATTCGTCAAAATGTAGAATGGGAAAGATCTGAGCATAGAGTCCTTTGGCTTTTCACTGGCATGAGCGTAGAGAGGCATTGGCCCTCTAATCAGCAACCTTTAGATATCCAGCTGTATCTCTAATATTTTTAAAACTTGCTTTGCATTGGTCTCTGCCAAAAAAAAGGTGATTTTGTGCGCTGCCACCATCAGAATGCTATGAAAGAAGTGATGTTGCTCCTTTTTATACACGAGAACACTGAGGCTCAAAGAAGTGAAGTTACTTACAGCAAATCACATACGTTACGTAAGTTAAGAATCACTTCTGTAGGTTTTTCTCCTCCTGCTGTTTGCACCTGACACTCCAGCCATGTCTAGTTGCTTAGAGTCCCTCTCCACCCCAGGATTCTGGACAACTGTGCTTTGCACATTTTGCTCCCATTATCTGGAGCGCTTGTCCCCTCCATCATGTTTTATTCACCAACATCCTCCTCCTCTGCCTTCCACGTGGACTCTAAGTCTTTTCTCCATGATCGCAGAAGGAATAAAGCCTATCGTTCTGAGGATTAAGAGATATCATGCATGGAATGCTCAAACTACTATTATCTTAAATAACACTCTTTAGCATCACCACGTATAACCCTTACAACATTGAGGCATATGTTGTTACCCATTTTACAGCTTAAAAAAAGGTATGGGATGCATTTCTTAAGGCCACATGCATAACAATGGAGAGAGGCAATGCCTCCTGACACTTACAGATAGTGCATCGAGAGCTGTGATAGAGCACTGAAACCAAACCCAACAATGCACCATGGCTCACTAGAGGGGCCCGGCGGCCTCTTCTAGCTCATCTCAGATCTACCTTTCCCGTTGCTCACACACTATAACCACCGACCTTCCTATGATTCTTCAAAGAGGTCCAGCTTGTTCCCAGGTCAGGGCACATGCCCTTGCTGCTTCCTCAGCCTGGCTGCTATGATTTCTTCTTTTCATGTGTGTCTGCTCAGTTGTCAGCCTCCATGACCACTCAAGTTGAGCTGTTCCCTGAATTCCTAAGTAGCATTCCCATCACGTCACCCTGACCTCTGTTTAATTTCCTTCCCAGCAACCACAAATATCTCGCTCGTTATGGGCGTGCACTGCATTCTCTGTGTCCTCTTCAAACACGAAAGCTTTTTTAAAATATATTTTTTTATTTCAAAGAGGAAGGGAGAGGGAGAGGGAGAGGGAGATAGAGATAGAAACATCAATGATGAGAAAGAATCATTGATTGGCTGCCTCCTGCACGCCCCCTACTGGGGATCCAGCCCCCAACCCAGGCATGTGCCCTTGACTGGGAATTGAACCTGGGACCCTTCTGTCCGCAGGCCTATGCTCTATCCACTGAGCCAGAGCAACATGAAAGCTTTTTAAGGACAGGAACTGTGTCAATATTATTTGCTACCATATCTCTAGGACATACATAGTGTCTAATGCCTATTTGCTGAATGAATGAAGAAGAGAGTTTTAAAGGAGCGTGGCAGGGCATCTAAATCTCATAGAGAAGAAACCAACGCTTTCTAGAAGAGGAGGAATGGTGATTAAAAGGTAGGGTAAGAAGTAACTAATTCAAACTATGGAGATTTCTAAACCATGGGGGATTTTGCCACCCCACTGCCATCCTAAACTATGGCACATCTGGCAATAGCTGGAAACATTTCTTATTTGTGCAATTTGGGAAGGGTGCTACCGGTATAGAGGCCTACAATAGGCACACACAATATGCTACATATCCTACAATATGCACACATACCCATAAGACTGCATACCTAGAGAAAAGAATTGCGTGCTACCTGTTGAGTTGGCTCCGACTGCTGGAGATCCTATGAATAAGTGATGTCCATAGTGTCTGGTCCTACACAGCCCTGCTCAGCTCCTGTAGCCTCATGCTTACAAATTCTTTTATGGGATCATTCCATCTCATGCTTGGTCTTCCTTTTTCGCCACTACCTTCTATTTTCCCAGAAAAGAATGACTTGCCCTAAAATGTCGATAGTGCCAAGGCTGAGAGGCCTTGGCATAGAGTGGTGAGCTTTCTTCAGCAACATTCTACCTCCCCAAACTTCAAGGTACCTCTTCTCTGTCTCTTCTCCCTCTTCTCCCAGATGCCCCTGATGTATTTTGACCCTGGGACACTTGAAGTTACTGAACTCCAAAGCTTCCCACCTCCCTTAGAGAACCTCAAATCAAAGGTCAGCCCTGCTCTGGCCTGAGACTCTGTAGCTCAGGCCTGGAAAGGGCTGAGGTCTCAACGTTGTATGATCAAGGAAGCAGGGCTGCCTGAGTAGGCACCACAGGTACCAGGACGTGTTAAAGAGCACTCAGACCCAGGATGAGGGGACTCAGAAGTACAGGCCGAGAAAGCACTTGGACTTGGCTGAAGTTGATGCATAGAGTCTAGTCTGTACTTCATCTGTCTGCTCACGTCTTATTCGGTGAGTTCCACAACCCCCCAAAATTAGGATGGGCTCGATTCAACCAACTCAGCAGTGCATGAGTTTCAAGGGGTTTTCTTTTTGCCTTTTGATTAGACTTGCAGGAAGCCGACTTCAATGAGATTTTATAGTCTCTTGAAACCTGGGGACTTTCCCCCACACTTGTATCTTGTAAAACCCCCAAGAAAAGTGTGTAACAAAAATTGATGACTTTCTACCAATTTGGACATCTTCATTTATAGCAGCTTGGTAGAAGATGCTGGGCACATTTCATTTCTAATGATTTAATTCTAATTCGTATTTATAACTACAGTCTACTTCCAATAAGTACACTGTTAAATGAGTAGAGAAATGTATTTATTGATTCACCCATGAACAGCAGAACATCATGCATAAGGAGGTTGTTGAGATAGCTAAATAGATATGTACCCACACATTTTCTACATTTTTCTCACATTCCTTGATCATGATCCTTCTTTTTTTTATGTTTCATACTGTGATAACGACTCTTTTAAATTGCTTTTTGTAATACATTTTGGGTAAGATTATTCACTTTTCTTTGTATTTTTTTATTTTATGCTCTGAGTGTTAGACCCTACAGAGAGCTACAAATTGAGAGAAACAAACATTTCAGAGAAAACAGACCTCCAGAGGTTTGGAAAGAGTGAAGAATTGACAATGTGAAGGGCTTCAAGTATGCCAAGTGGCCATCACAGCTCACTCCACATTTCAGAAAGGAAAAAACAAATCAGAATTTGAAGACTTTACAGAGTCTTTTGTTTGCAGAGAATGCTTTCATCATGTGTTGACTATAATTATTGTTAAGACGCATTTTAAGAGCAGCTCATCTCCCTTCTCTCATTTATCATGAGAAAGATCTTTTGACGGTATCTCGGTTTTTTTAATGACAGTTGGTGGAATGAGGGGAGCTACGTGATATCATGAGGCTCGGCAGTGACAAAGCTGAGATGTGAGCCCTGAAGTCCTGGCACTTATGCTCCTATTCCAGGGCATTTTGTACCACACCGCCCTTCCAAAGGTCATATTATGAGAATAAAGAACTATTAGTAGCTCAAGTTCAAAACCATTTCCTTATTCTTTGAGACAGTTTCTTCGAGAGCCTGGCTTGCTATAGAATGTGGGAATGTCACAATGTACGGGCTCTGAGAGAACACCCGCTTACATCGCTCAGTCTCCTCCATGAGAAAATGATGTCCGGGATGCAGAAAAGCATTCAAATGCCACGGGGAGGCTCTTTCCCATCTCAAACTTCTTTGAATAGCATTGTACCTTTTCCATGAGGAAAAATCCTTCAAAATGAATATGGATGGCGAGCAAAAATTAAATCTGTAAGATGAGCAACAGTGCATTATGCTTGTTTGTGAACAGGTATGGATCTTTGATGTAAGAGTTTCTTCTCACTAGTTTTGTCTAGATTCAATAGGAAAAAAAAACTTTTGTGCCATTTGCAGCTTCCTTTTGTGTTAAAATCTAGCACCTGCAGTCTTATTGGGGCAGGACAGTAAGAAGCTAGGAGAAGTCCTGAACAAGTGGAATAGGGAAACTGAGACAAGAGATTAAACTTGGCCAAACAGTTTCAACAACTCACTAGTACAGCCGGCTAGTGAATCACAGACCTTATATTCCCAACTAAGGACACTTAAGGACAAATGAAATATGCCTTTCCTCCCTAACCAGAGAATACATAGCTTAACTCACCCTGGTCAGGGAAAAGAAAGAACAGAGACCCAATTAATGCCATTTATGCCAGTTAAACCCAAAGACAGATGAAGTCAGGGAACAAATAACAAAAACTCCATTCAAGCCAGACAACCCAAGATCAAACAGGAAAGCAGACCAAGAAATAATCCCCATCTCCCCTATAGGCTTATTTTGATGCATCAGCATATTAAAAATGCACCTGGAAAGATGATGAATATTCTGCTGAAACCCTCCCCTAAGATTCTCCCACACAATAAATAAATAAGTAAAAAGTCCTGAAGACAAAGACCTGGGGGTAGGGGGGTGGGGCTCACTCTAGAGCATGCCCATGCCTCTCCTTGGGCATGAACTTTTTACTTCCTCCAGCATTCTTTCTGTTGCTGGAACATGCCATGCGTGTCCCCAGGGGGTCTCTGCACTTGATGGTGGCTGTATTTGGAATGACCTTCCCCATGACCTTTATAGTCTTGACTCCTTACTTTGCAGATTTCTGCTTAATGATTCCCTTTTTATGGGGGTCATACCAGACCAACATTTTTTAAGTAGGTTTCCCACATACTTTCTCTTAGGTTACCCTGTAAATTTCCATTGCCTCCATAACCTAAAATTGGAGAAATACTGGAAAATACTTAGGTTATAAAACACAAAAACTTAGAAAAACGTATCTGTGATTTGTTCCATGGCATAAAAAATTACTTTCAAAAAGCAGCCTGGCCCTGGCCAGTGTGGCTCAGTTGGTTGGACATCATCCTGGGCACCGAAGGGTTGCCAGTTGGATTCTCAGCCAGGGCACATGCCGGGGTTGCAGGCTCCACCCCCAATAGGGGGCATGCAGGAAGCAGTGAATGGATGTCTCTCTCTCTCTCTGTACCTCTCCCTTCCCTTCTCTCTAAACATCAATTTAAAAAACTGTTACAAAAAAGAGCTTAAGTACTAAATGATCTGCCTCATTATGTCTTCAATCACCCCAACATTCTTTTCATTCCACTGTTTTAAAGTTTACCACAACTAATAGGAAGTCATTTAGGCAGTACCTGGACACCTCAGGATAGCTAACAGACTACTGGGCCTCACATTAATTTGTGACATTACCCAAGTAGAACGAAGCGGCGCATTTATGCTTGAAATCTGTGGGTAAAATAAGTGCAGGTGATGGATGAATAAAACATCACTGATCAAGCTGGCTGGCAGCTAGATTTTGGGTGACCCCCACTGGGTTAATTTGGTTCGGTGGTGTTTTTTCTCCCATCTTCTGATGTTGCTGGCACCGAGGTGGGAACGTGTATATTATGCGTGGGAAAAACATGAGCAATAGACATTTCAATACCTGGAACAGGTGACAAGTGTTGTTCAGCTGCTTTCAGGCTTTAGTTCGGAGACACAAAAATAACTCGCCACCCCCAGCCCCAGGGACAAGTGTCATTGACTCTTTAAAACACGGGTTCATCTTCAGAGGGAACATCCACAGATGAGTGCCACTCCTTCTTACTCGTTCTAATTATGCTTGGGAAAAATGTACATGAGCTAGCTTTAAATATGTACAAGAGCTTGCACACGATTCTTTTATGGGAGAGAATCTTGAACAATGGTTTCTGGTGCAGGAGGGAGAAGTGTAAATTTTAGTAAGTCAGGTGGCGCCAACAGCTGAACAAACGATCAAGTTAGTCATGTAAACCATGGTATGTGTCTGTCACAGCAGAACAGTTTGGGTTTCTTCCCTCACATGATGAGCAATTTGTATCTAAATATAACATAGCTCTTCCTTATGTTGATGTCCTTTAAGGGCTGTCGCTGGCTGCGTGGGACAGGGAGGATTAGAAACCAAAGCAAGACAGTTAGAGACGGAGGATTCTTTCTCTTTATCAAGTTCCTTTTGTGCATCATTAAGCTTGAGTTAGTGATAATAAATAAATAAATAAATAAATAAATGTCAATGCCGTTTCCTTTCATTCTGGAAAACAATGTTTAAGTAATTTAAAATTGGAGACAAACAAGTCCTTTGCAGCCCTTTCTGCCCCTTCCCTGTTTTGGTTCTACCCAACAGAATCTTCTGCTTCTATTAACCCATGACCTAGTTAAAAAAAATAGTCTAGAAACACAAATGCAAGTTGATTTAATATACCAGCAGCTAATATCAATGTTATTCTTTGACTTATATCATAGCCCATGCCACAGAAAAAATGACTGAATTTATTTTGTTGATGCCTTTAATGTAGATAAGATGAAAACAAGTGAACTTACTGTATTCTGACTAGTCTATATTTATAGCTCTTGACTTTTTCCCTCCACTTTATGGGCTACCCAACCACTTGTATGTTAAATCCGGGTAAGCATGTTCTTGCCTCTCTACATGTGCTTGTACTTTCCTGCTATTAGAAAGCCCTCCTTTAACTTCTATTGCCCCCTCCCTCAAACACGTCTACTCTTCGACTTTTGAATAAACCTACAATTAAAGAAACTGAGTTAATAATGAACTGTCTGCTCACAAAGAAAAGCCCATGCCAGATGGCTTCACTGGTGAGTTCTTCTTAACATTTATTTAAAAATGTTTTCATTTACATAAAAAATGAAGAAAATATTTCTTTAGGAGAAAAAGAATAAGAAAAAGTAATCCTCAATTTTTTTAGGACATAACATTTCCCTACCCCTTCTGAGGCCAACATTACCCTAATACAAAAGTCAGACAAACCCATCACATCTAAACTACAAATCCACATTTCTAATGACCTAAATGCAAACATCTGCAACAGATATATGCAAACAATGACAAGTGTTGGTAAGGAGGTGGAGAGACAGGAGCCCTCATGCACTGCAGTTGAGAATGGTAAATGGTGCAGCCACTTTAAAAAATAGTTTGGTACTTTCTCCAAAAGTTAAACATGAATTTACCTATGACTCAACAATTCTTCACTCTTAGGCCCAGCCAGCATGAGCATCAACCTATGAACCAGGAGGTCATGGTTTGATTCCCATCAGGGCACATGTCCAGATTGCAGGCTCCATCCCCAGTAGGGGGCTTCCAGGAGGCAGCAGATCAATGATTCACTCTCATCATGGATGTTTCTATCTCTCTCTACCTCTTCCTTCCTCTTTGAAATCAATACGAATATATTTTGAAAATGTTTAAAAAACATATGTTCATACAAACACATGTATGCAAGTATTCATAGCAGTGTTATTCATGAGAGCTGAGAAGTAGAAATAACCCGAATGTCTACCAACTAATAACTAGACAGACAAAATATGATATGTTCATAATATGTACTATGATTTGGAAATACAAATGAATAAACTATTGATCTATTCCTTAACATGGATGTACTTTAGAGACAAGCTAACTAAAAAAGTTGGATAATAAAAGACTACGTATTAAATGATTTTATTATAAGAAATGTCCAGTAAGCACATCAATATTTGTCTGTGGTTGGGGGAGGGAGTGATTATAGACAGCAAAGAAGCATGTGTTACTGGTGGGGTTATGGAAATATTCTAAAACTAGATTATTGTTAGAGTTGCATAGTTCTATAAATGTACACTAAAATTCAATTAATTATACATTTACAATGACTTAATTTTATGGTATTTTAATTACACCTCAGAAAGAAGCTAGAAATAGTCTTTCTTTTAATAAAAATGTACTGTGAATGAAACACACAAATACATTTTCAGCATGGCAAAAAATGCATGCTTTTTCATGACAATTATTTGTTAGAACTTTAAAGAAAAAAATGGATGTATTAAAAACAGAAGAATGCCCCGGCTGGCATGGCTCTGTGGTTAGAGTTTCAGCCCATATTCCAAAGGGTCGCAGGCTCGATTCCAGGTCAAAGGCATGTACCTGGGTTTAGAGTTCCATCCTGGCCTGATGTTTCTCTCTCTCTTTCTCTCTCTCTTTTCCTCTCCCCCCTCCTCCCTCCCTTCCACTCACTCTAAAATATTCAATGGAAAGAATATCCTTAGGTAAGGATTAACAACAACAACAAAATAAAAGAATGGATACACACTCCCCAGCTCTCTATCAGCTTATATTTTTTTGTTTTTAATCTGTTTCTGGGTCATCACACCTTGTTATTTCTTGCCTACCTTCATGATGGGGACAGATATACTTAGAATTGTGACTTACTTTAATAACAGGGTTACCAGGAGAAGCAGGTGACAGATAGTAATGGATGTGTACCCTTTCTGATCGCAGCACCTCGAGCTCTGTCCTATTCGAAAGTGGTTCCACACTAATGTCCTACACTTGATGATTTGAAAAGACATGTCTCTCAGGTTGCCATTATGTATAAATCTCATGGTTACAGGTACAGTGGAAAAGTTGTGGGTAAGTTGACAGAATAGGTTCAAGCTTTGAAGGACCACAGTTATTCAATGCATTTGGATCCAAATGTTTAACTTCCCCGAGATTCGGTTGATTAGTATTTGCCAGTGGAGATGATAATGATGACTCCAAAGATTGTGATGGAAGATCATGTAAATTGCAACCAGTGCCTATTATACATTGGAAACTCAATAAGTGGTTACATGCTTCCTTTCTTTTTGGTCTCTCTCTCTCTCTCCCTCTCTCTCTTTCACACTCACATATATAATCATTATTCTAATCATAAACTGAAAAATATGAATAGTGTTCTGAAAGATGGTAGGTAAGTTTTTATAAAATCCATTCTTAGATTGCAAGTTAAAAATTATACATACATGCAAACTATTATCATTACAGACATTAAATATGTAAATAATCAAGGGTGACATTTGCAAATCATCTAAATGTTAATAGTGCTTATTATTTATTTATTCATTCATTTATTTGTTTGGTTATTATATTAGTCAACTTTGCTGGAGTAATGGAGGTCTTAAAAAATCCTGGTGACTTACAACAACAAATATTTATTTCATATTCACGAGTTTGTGTGCGTGGTTTTTTTTTTGCCTGAAGTAGACATGGGCCCAAGAAGCAGTCTCTATTTCAAATCTGCTCACACGTCATTGGCCAAAGCATGTTCCCCTGGGTGGGGCAGCCCTGTCCATCCACAGGAGATACTAAGAGATCATGGCATTGAATGGGGAGAAATAGTGCTCTTATAGAAACCAGAAGTGAACAGTTAGAATAGTTGGAAACAATACTGTCATCTATCACATTGCCTGTTATTTTTTATGATATTTAACAAACATTTTTATTGTGCTTACACTATACTTGGCACTCTTCAAAGCACTTTGAAATATTAATTTAGCCTTCACGACAGTCCTATGAGGTAGATACTATGACTATCGCCAGTGTACAGGTAAGACAGTTCCGATAGAGTGGGGATTAGGGACACTGCCCAGCTTGCTAATTTTTCAAGTGGCTGAGCTTCCCCTCATCCTGGGCATCCTGACTCCAAGGCCTCTGCTCTTTAGTGCCTGCCTAGTGACAGCCACAGGGCCGGTGCACTGGAGCAGTAAGAGGGGATTTCTCTTCTCTTCTTTTTTTTTTAACATATATTTTATTGATTTTTTACAGAGAGGAAGGGAGAGGGATAGAGAGTTAGAAACATCCATGAGAGAGAAACATCCATCAGCTGCCTCCTGCACACCCCCTACTGGGAATGTGCCTGCAACAAAGTACATGCCCTTGACCGGAATCGAACCTAGGACTCTTCAGTCCACAGGCCTGAAGAGCCAAACTGGTCAGGGCTCTCTTCCCTTCTTTATAATTTTCTGTAGTTTCAGAATTCTTCATAGAGTTTTGTGTGCGTTCTTTATTTCATTACTGTTCTCAAATAAATGAAACAGTGAGTAGCATAAGAACATACAACATATTAAAATTTCTTACTTCTCTCGTCTCCAGGAGAAAACATTTTCCTCTGATCCAATGTTCTGATCCTATCACACAGCCCCTTCTTCCCTCCAGAGCCTTGCAATATGCGCTATCCGAGGCAGCTTGGCCTTTTCCCCTTCTCTTACCAGCGTGGAAATTAACAAAGGTCTCATTCTCATTGTCCTGAAGAGATCCTTGAGCCTAACTTCCTAACACCAAGACCTGACAGACCTATAATTACATTGTGACAGGCCGGAGGCTTACAAAGAGTTAAGACAAATTCATTAAATAAGAGCATGCCTCTTGATGAGACACGGTGCAGCCCAATTCAAGAAATTGGGACTTCACACTGTGTTTGCTAATCTATATATTCTTCTTCTTGCTATTGCAGAAAGAATGTGTTATTGCATACCTTTTCTTTTCTAGGAATATTACCACTTCACTCTCATCACTCTGACTCTCTGAAGGTGGAGCACTGCGACGTTTAAATTAAAGTCATTTCACTCAGTGATATATTGGCTTCATTTTATTTGTAGCGATAACTCTAAATCAAGCATGATTATTTCCAAGGAGTGTCTCAACCCATCAGTGGTTTGATCCAGGTGCTTCCTACAAGAATGCTAGTATTTGCCCATCTCGAGGGACATGCTTCCCCCCAGTTAAATAATCCCTTTGGAGAAGTTAGATAAGTCAGCACTATTCTCTACCTGTTTCCTTCTCTGTGAAATGGAGATAAACATGTGTGCTTAGTTCACAGATTTTTGTAATGCTATAATGTCTCTGCAAGCATACTGTATATAATTAAGCTCAAAAAATGATTGGCACACTGATGCTAATAGCAAAATAATAATTTTTTTTAATCCTCACCGGAGGATATTTTTTCCACTGCTTTTTAGAGAGAGTGAAGGGGTTGGGGGAGAGAAACATTGATGTGAGAGAGAAACATTGATTAGTTGCCATGGATCGAACCTGAAACCGAGGTGCATGCCCTTGACCAGGAATTGAAACTGAGACCCTTCAGTTGAAGGGCCGATGCTCTACCCACTGAGCAAAACCAGCCAGGGCAATAATTATTGTTAATATTCATTGATTCCCTTACAGGGTAATAAGGAATAACTGGTTCAATGTCTTGACATTGCAACACCTATTAACCGCATGCAACAGTCCTCTTAAAAACTCCTAGCTTTCTAAAACTAAACTATTTTGGCAACTTCTCTGTGCAATGTTCTTAGGGAGACACTGTGATAGAAATAATTATACATGTTCATTTCAGTGGTTGACTTTGCACTCTCATCATACCGCCAATTTCAGGTTTGCTTAGGACAATGAATTAAAATTCAACAGGCTGAATAACTCAGCCTTTGCTCACTATACCAACCAATTTTCTCAGAATTTGATTATGCTTGAAATAAATGGATTGGAATAGTAGTCAAGAATCTGGTTGAGGCTGTATATAAAAGACATTTATATTATAATGAAGGTTCACTTTCTCTAGAAACCATAGCATGCTAAAATGCAGGGTGACATTAAAATATTGTTATTAACCATAACTCTGACTTGAATTCGCTGTTACATTACATAGGAACAATCAGAGGAGGATTAGAGGACGAGGTCCGAGCCGAGCTTAATGACCACTAAGTAGGGTATGGGAACCTGTCGTGTGAGCAGCATTAGGCTAGGCAGACATTAATCTTTTTAAGTCATCAAACTTTTGAATTTTCCATTATTCTCATTTATGGCAACATTCTATACAGTTTTTTACTTAAAAAGGGCTTAGCAAATTGAAGTCTATATACACTATTCTTTTCCTTTTATGAACCAGAGAACCATTAAACTTTTTAAAAAGAGTATTTCTCTGGTTCTAATCCTCAAATTGATACCTGCTTTTTTACTTTACAGTTTGAGTGTGTGATCAGGCAAAAATATCCCTGTTCCTTTTAGAGAGGTAAGAATATCTATTAGTACTTAACTGATGAGTGAAATATAACTGATTGATAACAATGCCTAATTATCAAGCCCCTTTGTAAACATTATTTCAACCTATAAAATATATTTTTTTTAAATCTTCATTTACTTGTCTATAAAATAAACTTATGTTAAAAGATTATTTGAACTTCCCAAGGTCACAGAGTCAGTAGAAATAAAAGAATTGGGGTTGATCTTCCAGCTTTTTCCATAACCATACACATTTCCCCTAAGAAACGTAGCATTTTTCCACTTTGTTTGTTTATTTTGTTCATCAGACTCATGGACATAGAAAATAGACTAATAGCTTTCAGAGGGGAGGGTGTTGGGGGCTGGCTGAGAAGGGAGAAGGGATTAAGCAAAGAAAAAAAGAAAGACTCATTGACACAGATGACAGAGGGGTGGTGTTGAGGGGAGCTAGAAGAAAGTAAAGGGAGGATAAATAGTGATGGAAGGAGACTTGACTTGGGGTGGTGAACACACAATACACTATACAGAGGTATTATAGAATTGTACACCTGAAACCTATATACTTTTATTAACCAACTAGAGGCCTGGTGCATGAAATTCGTGCACAAGTGGGATCCCTAGGCCTAGCCGGCGATCAGGGCAGATCAGGGCCTTCTGGCTGCCGGCCTGGGCCTTCCTGCCAGCTGCCGGATGAGGGGAAGGACCATAGGAGGTTGGTCGGCACGGGGAGGGGCCAGGGGAGGTTGGCCGGCTGCGGGAAGTTGGCTGTGGGAGAGCACTGACCACCAGGGAGAAGCTCCTGCATTGAGCGTCTGCAACCTGGTGGTCAGTGCATGTCATAGTGGCTGGTCGTTCAGGTCGTTCCAGTCACTTAGGCTTTTATATATATATAGAAGTCACCCCAATAAATTTAATAAAAAGGTGACATTTCTTAATATAATACTTAATACTCAACACCCCACTCAGTTTACTGTAGGAATGGTACACATTTAAAAATCAATTTCTCCAGTGTATTTCCAACAAGCATAGGGGGTCCTGTTTCCTTTTTAACTGAACATAACAACATAAATTGTGCTGAGTGCCCTCAAAGAAGGCTGGAGAGCAAATACTCGTTGAACTCCTCTTGGAAATCAAAGGGAAAAGGTTACGTCTACAGTGTGTAGGTCTGTATTGAGTACTCCCTATTACATATCAGATTAGGTAAATAAAACCATGGCTACACTCCTGAGGAAGCTAGAGACAAGGCAAGGATGTTCATTAAAGGGAAAGATGTGTTGAATATCAGAGGAGAAAGATTTTGAAGGGACAAAGAGGGTTGACTAGACAAGAGAATGATTAAGACAGAAAATTCAAGGCACCAAGATAACACACACAACCTCTGATATTCTTACTGTGGCCAGGAAGCCTTTGGACCCTGCTGGACATAGAGCCAATCAAAGTCTGAAGCCAACTAAATTTCTGAGGATGGGAGAAGGTAAGTGATCTTACTTGGAAGTCTAAAGAAACAACTCACTCTAAGGATTGCAGATAGGAGATGACCCAGCAAAAATGTAGTTAATTTATATTTGGCCAAATCTAGTGTCTAATGTGTATAATGAGAAGGCATAATTTATATAAATTTTTATGTACTAGCATAAGAACTTAGAAGACAATTTCATACTAAATACAAAGAGTGTTCAATGTTTTCATTAAGCATCAATTGTGGGACTTGTCACAAGTCAAACAAGATTTTTACCTAATGCAGATTTCAAAAGGTTCATGGTCCCTATACATTAAAGTGAAATTCGAGACACTCGGCATACACCGATTTCATCTTGGTTTTCATTGTCTTTTACTTGTATTCAGTAGTTTATAGACATGAGATCATAGAAATCTTTAGAATTAATATGCACAGACTAAGTTATGATATTGTCTAATGCTGCCTGATATTCATCAAAGGGTTCTTGTTATGTTTGAGATAAAGCTCAGGAGCCCCAAAAGGCCTACAGGACGATACAGCATTTGTCCAGAGCTGGTGCCTCTAACTTCCCCTACAGGTCTGCCTGCCTCCATGCCACTCCCTAAGAGCATTAAGCTGTCCCTTCACAATAATTTTTAAAAATATTTCAGAAAGGAAGGAAGAGAGAGAGAGATAGAAACACCTATGATGAGAGAGATTCACTGATCAGCTGCCTTCTACCCGCCCCACAGTGGGGATCAAGCCAGGCATGTACCCTGACTGGGAATCGAACCATGACCTCCTGGTTCATAGATCAATGCTCAACCACTGAGCCACGCCAGCCAGGCCACAATTTTTAAAAATAAGCAATTTCTTTGCCTTTGTCATATCTTTCCTTTCCTACACTATCCGCAGTCTCACATCTGCCACAAAAACACCACGGGTTCTTCAAGCCACAGATCAAGTATTACCTTTTTTGCTGACACTTCTGCTGATGTTTCCCACCTGCTCCACCCTGAATATTGTCCACATGACCCATCCTGTCCCAAAAAGGCCCTTAAGTGTCTCTCTAGTGTGACCCTGATGGTCACTCTCTTGCCTGGCTCCTTTGCTTGCCTCTATCTCCCATGTCATAGTGAGGTCATTGAAGGCACGGTCTGTATTTTATAAAGTATTAAGCTCCAAGCCCTTGGGAATACACCCTAAAAGTTGTGAAGTGTTTGTGGGCTCATGCAATGCCCACACGTCATTATTCCATAAGTGAGGTAATTAGGGCATAAGCTTGTTAAAAAGTATTGCCAGGGTTACAAGGCTGGGTTATGATACCTAACAGATGTTAAGTAGAAAGTTCTCAAAGATAATACACATGTCTGTGTTAAGAAAAATTATCTGTACAGGTGCAAACCAAGGAAGGGATTCCGAAAAGCAGTGGCTTCTATGTGGAACAGAAGTATAATCATCATTTGTAAAGCAAGCAACAAAACCATTGAGAAGCAACCAGTTCTTTCTCACCGAAAACTCCCTTAAGTATGGAAACAAACATAAAAACACCTGCTCCATGGTCATTGTTTCTGGGTTGCCTTCTTCAAATGAAATCTCTCCCAATGAGCTCACTAGGAAATCACAAAACAAATCTAGTTTAAAATTGCTACGAAAGATGCTACTTCATCGAAATACGATGATGAGCTCTGTTCTTTTTGACACAATATAAACACTACCGAGAAATACAATAAGTTCAGTGAAATAAATCACAAAAATAGGTTGATGGGTGCTACAAAAGCAGCCTTTTCTTTATGGCAAAAAGGTGAATTATGCTGAGTTGATTCAGCTTTGTTCATCTTTGATTTTTAGGATGGGTATATATTTCACATGTATTGGATTTGTCTCTGCTACACTAGTTTCCTCTCTAGAAATCACTGAAAAATTGGAGTGTCTACTAAATAGCTGGCATTTCCTGGGGGCTGACATCCCTGAACTTGGGGGCAGGCCATGTGGGAAGCACATGAGAGATGGAAACAGAAATTCTGCTGACTCCTTCTGTCTTTCTACTTAAGTAAATGTGAAAAGGAACACATCTCTCTCATCACAGCAGGATAACAATCTGCAGAAAACGCAGACTAGCCATTGCTGCAATCGAAAGTTTCCTGATTGAGAAACTGATTAATAAACCGTATTGCACAACGGAAGAGAGAAGCCCTCCAACGGTCCTTGTAGACCGGGGCAATCGTCTTCGACGCCCTCCAGCTGGCTTTGCCAAGGGGACTGATTTCATCAGGATGGGAGGACCGGGTTTGCACAGTTAACCCCCATTCCATTCATATATCATTTTAATCTGTACATAGAGTCTTTCTGCGTCCCCAGCTTTCATTTGCATCGGCTGCCTCCGTCCATCACCAAAACATTTGCGTCACGTAAATGCTATAGTCACCATTTGACAGACAAACCAAAGCAGGTTAGAGAAGCATTGATTCCTGGCCAGACTCCGGGCCGCAGAGCTTTTCTCATTTTTGATCTGGTTTATACAGCAGATAATGAACTTGGGAGGCAAAAAACCAAAACAGTGCCTGACACCAGCTTGAGCCACTTGCTCATGGAGTGACCGTAAGCATATCATTTTTTTCTCTTTGAGCCTCAGTTTCTTCTCTTAGGAATGAAGACAATATAACCAAATTGTTTTAAGGCTTAAGTGAAATAAGATCTTAAAAAAAATCTTACTATAAAATAGACAAGGCTCAATACATGTAAATTTTCTTTCTATTCCAGTCATACATCAGCCAGAGATGTTTGTTATCTTCAATGCACTAGCAAACATAGTACGGGGCTCACAAAGTTTGGGAAAACTTGAGAATTATTTAGCAGCAAGGCACTTTGAAATTCGAAACCTAGATTTCCCAGCGGTAAATAACTTGATGTTAAAAAGAGCCAAAGATTCAAAATAAATGTATGAGTGCACTTGGCATCGCTTTTCTCTGAAGAAAACAAACTGTGAAATGTTAACAGTCAACATCTCTGCGAGTGCTGGGACATCTACCAAACACAGCACAGACATACCTGGATCTGTCAGGGAGAATTAGCTCTCAAAAGGGAATTTGCTTCGCACATACTTGACAGAAAGTGTGCAGATATAAAATACGGTGCGTACATCTTCATACCAGCCAACTCAAAATGCCATCTGACTACATTTAAAGAAGCAGGTAAAGTAATTCATTTCCAGCCCAAAGACAACTTCCCATCTTGTTTTCCCCGAATATTTCTATTTGAAAACCCTCTGAGATTTCCAGCAGAAGAAAGTCTATTAATTTTCCGTGGATGCAAAAGCTATCAGGATTATGGGTTGAGTGTTGCTAGTGTAGGGAAAGGAAGGGATGCAATTAATCTCTGTGAACTAAAATATACCTCTTTTCATTAATCTTTCATTGTAAATGAGCAAAGTAATTGAACCAGCACCACACCGTCAGAATGAATGCAATGCCAGTGGGATATGCTTGAGAGAGTACATACTGATTGAGTATTAAATATCTAAAGGCAATAATTTATGGTTCATTAATTCTTTTGGAGTTTCTTAGTTGTGTAGGGTTTGAATTCCAAGTAGTCGGCCTTGGAGGAGAAAAGGGCTTTCAAATGCTGAAGGCAGAGAGCTCACAACACACATTCTCCTTCACTCGGCTGTTTCCTCCTCAGTGGAACCAAACTCCAAGAACATTTGCAAACAGGGCTGATTGTTTCAAAGACAGAAAGATGCCATCCCCTCATTCCAAAATGCCCTGCTGCATCGGCTGCCACGAAGCGTTTATGAAAATGCAAGGTAGGCCCGACCAGTGTGGCTCAGTGGTTGAGCGTTGAACTATGAACCAGGTGGTCACAGTGCGATCCCGGGACAGGGCACATGCCTGGGTTGCGGGCTTGATCCCCAGTGGGGGGGCATGCAGGAGGCAGCCGATCAACGATTCTCTCTCATCATTGATGTTTCTGTCTCTCTCTCCCTCTCCCTTCCTCTCTGAAACCGATAAAAATATATTTAGAAAGCAAAGAAAAGAAAATGCAAGGTGACATGGACACAGTGGTGGCTAGGAATATCACCTAAGCATCCATTCTGCAACTGCCTGCATCTTATGTAAATCCCCATCCAGCTACCTGGTGGGTCAGACATCTCAGCTTTGGGTTGCAACTGACACTCGCTTCCTTAATTGCATTCTGCCATCCCCGGTGGCACAACTCCGTTGCACATGGAAATAGAAGCTTTTCGGCCCCTGCTGATAGCAAAATGCGATCAACCTGAAGCAGTGTTATAGAAATATGTGTTTTGGATTTGCAGACCGGGTCTGTGCAGACCTCATGCAGGCTAAAGACGAACACTGCCAAAGGAAAACAATAGGAGCCCATGGCGATGGCCAAGAGGTCCCGCAGCTCTTTGTTCAGTTGTTGGGTTTAAACAAATTCCTTGATTCCAGTTTTACTCCCGTGTCCGGAGGAGCTGCTAATAGTGCAGCTGAATCCACTTCTCTCTGTCAGAGCAAACGTGTGTTTCCTTTGATTTATGGTATTTGCTCAGTATATAATGTTTCTAAATGTAATTTCAACTAGAATAATATTGAATTTCGATATGATCTGGCCATGTGTATAATCGTGTATGAAAATGTCTACAAACTTCTTTAGGTCCTGCTTTACCCGAATCATATCTTAAATCAAAGAAGGAATTTTGAAATAATTGGATACCCTCATTTCTCCTGAAACTCCTTTCTCTCTCCCTCCCTCTCTCTCTCTCTCTCTCTCTCTCTCTCTCTCTCTCTCTCTCTCTCTCCTGCTCATATTATAGTTTTTACTAGGGTAAGGTATACATTTTATTGCATTATATTTAAAAAATTATATAACTTCTTTTAAAGTAGTCTTAGTCTAAACACAAATGAGAGACAAGAGAAAACATACCAGTAGAAAAGATAAATCTCGTAAATAATCATCAAAGGTCAAATCCAGCAAAGATCAGAAAGCCTTTAAAAACTAATATCTTGGAAAATGCCTAAGAACTCTAGACGATAACATTTTATCAGGCAACTGAACATAGCAAATAGCATCCAAGCTTTCTCACACGGAGGCGGCATGAATTAGCTTTGTGCTCGAATACATGTTAATGTTTTGACAAAGGACAATGACATAATGTTAACTGATAGTAAACCAATCGTAGTTTTGGTGGGTAATAGCAGCCCTGATCCCAACATGGTAGACAGAGTTAAAATGATAGAGCTAAGCAATGCCCCCTATTTCAGGCAGAAAGTGGTGGTAAATAAACCCTGCCTTTCATGATAGCCTGTAAGAAAGGGGGAAGGTGAGAAAGGAAATGACCTGAAGGGTGTTATGGAGCCAATGGAACAGGAATGAAAGGAAGAGAAAGGCAAAGAAAGATGATTGTATGCCCACCCCACCTCCTCAAATGCCATACAATCGTCTATGTGGTAAAGAGAACCAATAGTGAAAAGCAATGAAGAACCGAAAGAAATAGGAAAAGATGGGTGATAGCTTGCCACGGGGTTAAATTGCAGGACATTATAAATTTGAGAAAAATTCTGGTACCTAATAAAACACATTTAGGCATTGATCGGGGTGGTGTTGCTAACTGAAATGGTAGCAAGCAGTACATTCACTACACAGAGGACACTGTTTAGCCAGAAAGACCTCTTCAAAGAAATATGAACTTCACAAGACACAAGATTCAACATGTGGCTAGTTAAATAAATTATGGTATATTTCTTCAATTAAATACCTACACAGCTGTGCCCTGGCCGCTGTGGCTCCATTGGCTGGAGTGCTGTCCATGCTCTGAAAGGTTGCAGGTTCGATCCCCAGTTAGGGCACATGCCTGAGTTGAGGTTTCAATTCCTGGTTGTGGCATTTATGGGAGGCAACCAATTGATGTTTTTCTCTCACATGGATGTTTCTTTCTCTCTTTCCCCCTCTGTCTAAAATCCATAAGCATGTACTCAAGTGAAGATTTTAAAAAATTTAAAAAAACACACATTACAGCTGTGAAAAAGAATATGGAAATTCTTTATGTAGCAACATGGGAAAATGTCTAAAACCCAATAGTAAGTAGAAAAAAAAGGCAAAATGCAGAGCTACATACATAGTGTGATGTTTCATTATAAAAATAAAACTGTGTGTGTGTGTGTATGAAACATTGTGGTAAACAGAATAATAGACCCAAAGTTGTTCATCCCTAATACTTCTGGAAACCTGTGCTTATGTTACTTTACAGAGAAAATGAACTTCTCAGCTGTGATTAAGATTAAGGACCTTGATTTGCATTTCTCTGATGATTAGTGACATCAAGCATCTTTTTACTTGTCTATTGGCCATCTGTGTGTCCTCTTTGGAGAAGTGTCTATTCAGGTCCTTTGCCCATTTTTAAATTGGATTGTCTGGGTCTTCCCTTTTTGGTGTTGAGTTTGACCAGTTGCTTATAAAAATTGTGGGTATGAACCCCTTATCAGATGTGAAAATGTAGTTTATATATTGCAAGTAAAGTCAGACCTTCTTTCCTCCATCTCCCTACATGTTGGCTTTCCGAAGAGAAGTTGACTCTGAATTATACAGATACAAATCTCTCGTGGATGGTTTCACTCACTTTGCATGACTCTTTCAAGATTTACCATTTGGTATGATTCCATTTATATGAAACTAGAGGCCCGGTGCACAAAATTTGTGCACTTGGGGGGCGGGGTCCCCTCAGCCCCGCCTGTGCCCTCTTGCAGCCCGCAAGTCCTCAGGGGATGTCTGACTGACAGCTTAGGAACAGGCCTAAGCCAGCAGTCAGACATCCTTAGTGCTGCTGTGGAGGCGGGAGAGGCTCCTGCCACCATCACTGTGCTTGCCAGCCATGAGCACAGCTCAGGGCTTCTGGCTGAGCGACGCTCCCCCTATGGGAGTGCACTGACCACCAGGGGGCAGCTCCTGCATTGAGCATCTGTGCCCTGGTGGTCAGTGCGTGTCATAGTGACTGGTAATTCTGCCATTCGGTTGATTTGCATATTAGCCTTTTATTAGATAGGATACCCAGAAGAGGCAAATCCATAGATGCAAAGTAGATTGGTGATGGCCAGGGCTGGCGGGAAGGGTGAATGGACAGTGACTGCTAGTGAGGTATGAGGTTTCTTTTGGGAAAATGAAAATGTTCTAAAGTTAGATAGCGGTGATAGTTACACAACTTTAGGAGATACTCAAAAAGACGTTAAAGGGGTGAATTTAGTAGTATGGTATATGAATGATAATAAAGCTGTTATTTTAAAGAAAAATAATCTCTCTCTCTCTCTCTCTCTCTCTCTCTCTCTCTCTCTCTCTCTCTCCCTCCCTCCCTCCCTCCATTACAGGCAGCAATAGCCCCAAGGGGCTTCCTCATTACAAATCTGCATAATAAACTCATCTTTTCTGCAGCTCTTAGGATTTCCTTTCCCAGACTTCACCCGACACTCTCCGTAAGTCCGCCTGAATAAGGGATTCAGCTATGTAACAGTGTTACACAGACACCCACTGAAAACCATATCTATCTGCTGAGTCTCCACCATGTGCCGGCCACAGGGCTGCATCTTAGGCGGCCGGATGCTGACGGGCTGATAAGACACCAAAGTGAGTCTGGCTTCAGGTCTGTTCCCTGCTCTCGGAAGAAGCAGTTTTCTCCCTTTGAAAATGGGGAAAAGAGGAGGATAGACTCCTGGTTCTCTGAGAGTAGGTATATCATTCTGCACACCACCCAGCAAAAGGTAAATACGTGGTTTTTCATCCAATACTTCCTATCTATAATTGGTGCTGCGGGATTTGGGATTAGAAAGGGATTAGCTCCCTGTGCAAAATCAAGGGCCTGTGCCTCTTTCGATACCGCTTTGTCCGCAGATTATGGGATCCTGAATGGATATCGAGGCCTTCATGTATATGAGAGTGAAATTTAAAATTCATCCATTTCCACCTGGGGTCAGGTTGGCTGAGGAAGTGACTTTGGGATGATTCTGAAATGTCAGCTTCATTTGGGGACCTAACATGTGGGAAGGTACTTCTGATTCCATTTAACACAGAGAGACCTTGTCTATGGATTTAATGAGAAAATTATACATGCTGTACTTTCCCATTGAACAAAGGTTTTCGCACTGAAGGTATATCAAAGGAGCATATTACCACGAGGAGTTGGGCACAGCACAGCCATATGGCAGAGAGAAAGGCCACAGCAATAGAGCAGGTGACCTTTGGTGTCTCAGCCGTGGCATATCAAGGGCATTGTGGGAAGTGGCAAAAGAGGTTAGCTGCTGGGCAGCAGACACGTGTCCAGTAATCGGTGGCCTTGATACCTCAAATCCATTTACAGCGCCTTTTAATTGACACTGTTAAACATCCGGGGAACGTGTTATGCATTGATTGAGCTTAGATGAAAATGAGGGAAAGCAAGAAGAGGAACTAGTAACGTAATCACAAAGAGACCTGTTTGATCTGTGCTCCGTGTGCCCATATGGCTGGGTGTTCCATGGACTTCAGTCAGCGCTGCTCTCCTAATAAGCCCTGTTAATTAGGTAAGAGGAACATTCTCTCATTGTGACAAGTTTCCTCACTCACTCACATTAAACCCAGCCAATTCCGTTAAGCATTGAGATACCAGATGGCCCCTAAGGTACACTCTGGTATGCAGACAGAGGATTTGGTGCTTTTGTGATGTGTGAGTGACTATTTGGGGGCTGGAAAAACAGTTTCTGGGAAAGTCTTTTGGAAATCGAGAAACAGACAACTATCTCCTTGTTTGTATCCAACAAAATTAGATAATGGGATATTTGTATGCATGAGTAGATGCATGTATAGTTGCATGTCCATGTTACTTTGAAATATGTGAAAAGGAGCTTAGCCTTTTCATTCAATCCTTGCTAAAAAGTGTGGCCCAGGTTTGGGAGCAACAGGAAGACACAATACTCATCTTGCCTTCTTTGCTCTCCATCTCTGCAGAAGTCTGTTATTCCAAAAGTTGGGATATAAGAACTGGAGGGGATTTTAGAATGTCAGATAATTGGCACATTAAATCTGTATATGGAAGATGAAGAATGAGCGAGCAATGACTTACATAAGATCACAAAGAGAGTTAGAGTCAGAACCAGAGGATAAACTTTTCTCTCTCTCTGAAGAGCTAACCATCTCTCTTTGAAATAACAGCTTTATTGAGATATAATAGATAAACCATAAAATTTACCTATTTAAAGTGCACAATTCAGTAATTTTAACTGTCCCTTCCCAGCAATATCTGAAGCCAGGACACCTGCTAACTAGCACTTTCCTCACCCAAAAGCCGTGTTTAAGATCTGAGAACAAGGCTTCCAGCAGAAACCTAATGATAATAAAAACCCTTCAAATGTGAGCTGTCGTTATGTGCCAACAACTACGCTCAGTTCCTGTTCATGCATGCCATAGACACCTTTTGGCACCTGTTATGTGCAAGAGCTATTCCAGATTCTTGTTACAAACCAATGAACCAACCAAACAAATATCCTCACATGCCATCAAGGGTAGCAAGAAAATTTACAATATGTCAATTATACGACTAAGAAGAGATAATTACAAGTGCTATAGGGAAAAAAAGAAACCAGAACAAGGGAGATGGATGTGTGGATCTGTATGCATGGGGGTGGGGTAGGAATATTAGGGTTTTGAGTAGGAAGGTTAGTTTAGGCCTCATTGAGAAGGTGGCATTATTCATTTGAATCTTCAGACCAACTGTTAAGGGATGTGTTTAATTATGTATTATTAACCTCTTTTAAAAATTAATTCTATTGAAATATAACATCTAGATATATAAAACCCTAATATGCAAATAGACTGAACAACCAAACAACCGGTCGCTATGACATGCACTGACCACCAGGGGGTGCACACAGAACATGGCGGGCGTCAGCAGCAGGCAGCAGAGCACAGAACATGGCGGGCATCGGCCGTGGCAGGATAGTGGAGCAGATGAGCGGGGATGCCAGACCAAGGCGGGGCACCGGTCGCTGTCATCAGGGCGAGCCTCTGGTGGTTACTGAAAATTCTTTGCTCCTGTGCGCTGTGGCCTGCTGGGTGCTCACATCTGCTTCTGGCACCGGCCCCGCTCACACTGGGTGCTGGCACTGGAGCCGCTGATCGCACCCGCTGCCAGTGCCCGCCCCGGCCCTGATCCCTTGGCGCCCTCAGTAGGTGCAAGTGGTGGCTGCCGGC
>NW_005871227.1:2095334-2148896 GCF_000147115.1 Myotis lucifugus | reverse complement strand
CACACACTGAGTGGCCAGATTATTATGACAACCTGACGTTTGTAGCCAAATTAGCCGTATACTGCATCGTATGGGATACGGAAGCCGAAGGCCTGTTCGAACACCTTTGTTGTCTGCAGTTACCAAGATAAAATGTCTCCAATTCGCACAGGAACACAAGGATTGGACAATTGAGCATTGGGAAAAAGTCATGTGGTCCGATAAATCAAGTTTCCAGTTGCATCATGCAGATGGCAGAGTGAGAATTTGGCGGAAACAGCATGAAAGCATGCACCCCACATGCATAAGTACAACCCTTCAAGCTGGTGGGGGCAGTGTTATGGTTTGGGCCATGTTTTCCTGGCATGATTTGGGCCCTTTAATTCATGTGGAACAACATCTGAATAGCACAACATACCTAAGTATCGTTGCTGATCAAGTTTATCCTATCATGTTGATGGCGTATCCCAGTGGAGATGCCTTCTTCCCACAAGACAATGCACCATGCCATGGTGCTCGTATTGTATGGGAGTGGTTTCAAGAACATGAGGGAGACTTTACCTTGCTTAGGTGGCCCCCACAATCACCAGATCTCAATCCAATTGAGCATTTGTGGGATGAAGTTAAAAGAGCCATCAGGCAGCTGGTTCCACAACCATCAAATCTCACAGAACTGGACAGTGCTATTCATCAGGCATGGTGTCAGGTTCCTCACATCACCTTTCAACATCTCGTGGAGTCAATGCCAAAAAGAATCGCCACAGTATTGAAGCCAAAAGGTGGCCCAACGAAGTACTGATGGGGTGGTCATAATAATCTGGCCACTCACGTTCAAAGGCTGTTAAATTGCATTGTGTACCCATATCTTCAGAAAAAAAATCACTTCTACTGTCGTGGTAAACAAGCTGCTTCCCTATTTATAATGGTCTTGCCCTCTAGAAACTTCAGCACGAAATTATAGCTAATTTGCCTACAAACGTCAGGTGGTCATAATAATCTGGCCACTCATTTTGTGTGTGTGTGTGTGTGTGTGTATGTGCATATATATATATATATATATAGAGAGAGAGAGAGAGAGAGAGAGAGAGAATGTGTAAAGCTCAATTTTTTACCAAATAAATATGCCTGCTAAAAATTCTTGGTTTTGTTTTGTTCTGTTTGTTTTTTAGATCATAAAACAGTTGCTAGAGAGGATAAGCAATGAGCCTAAGACCATACCAGCCACAAATGCCAGTCTAAATGTGAACTCACATGACTAGGGGGCCTTAACACTTTGCTATTGGTTCAAATTCTCTCAAAGAGGAGGACCCAACAGCTAGACTTTGGACTTGGAGAACTGGATTGAAGATGGGTACAGAGGACTAACTATGGTGTAGCTGGACTATTTCACTGAATGGGGACATCTCAGCTCCCTGAATAACAGCAGAAGGGAATTCAAAGGCAACTTGCTGGGTCACCCTGGCCTCTAGAAATAGAGAGGATGCTGCTATGTCTCCAAGTGACCACAGAGTGGCAGTGTTTTAGAGCTTAACTAAAGTCAGTTGCATTCAAATGGTTCCAATTCAGACTCTGGTACAACTTAGTAGGTCTTTCTACCCAGAAAATATTTCACAGGTCATAGGCTCTTAGACAGAAAAAACACTTAAGATTTGTATAAAATTCACTTTTGTACAGAAATAATAAACACAAAATCTCATTGATTTTATAAATAAAATACAAATATTGCACAAAATTGGCCATTAATGCTATACTATTGGCGTCTTTTGTTTGGCTATTCTGCTGGAGTTCCTGGTGGCAGACTAACACTTTTACCAGGAAAAAAAATGAAAGACTAGATTAAAAAAAAAAGAAAAACAACTAGCTCAGGGCATTGGAGACACTCAAGATTTGAGTGGTAGGGACATAAGAGAAGGGAAATTTGCAGAGGTGATGGTTACATTTTTTCATTCATTGTGTCCCAGGTTTCACATGGAGACATTTACTTAATTCTGCACTGAGGAGGAGAATGAGAAATCTCGCTGAGACCATCTGAAATGCACACTGGAGCATTTGGTGGTCTTGTTGTGCTGGGACAGTCATTGGAGTTTAGGATCTGCCAATGGGGACTCAGATCAATACACTGGGAATGAAAGAAAGCCAATGGTTGACAGACATGCTTTTTTCCAGGTCTGAAATTCTGCCTTAAGTCAGCTACATCCCTCCTTAGGCTGCCATTATTTAGCCCCTTAAATACTTGTCAGAGGGGAGTCAGAGGATAGTAAAATCCTCTTGTAGAAAGAAAGAAAATGCCATTCAAAGACTCTACAACACATTAAACATAATGTCTGACATTCAATCAAAACTTACAAACTTATCAAAATCAGGACCAAGAGTTTTTATAAAGGTGGCTAAAGCAAAGAAAAAATGAAAAGCTCATAGACATAGATAACAGTGTGGTGATTGACAGGGGGAAAGAAGGTTGGGAATGGTAGAAGAGGGTAAAGGGGGGAATAAATGGTAATGGAAGACTTGTCTTAGGCTGGTAAATATACAATACCACAGACAGATGATGTACTATAGTACTGTATACCTGACACCTATATAATTAACCGATGTCACCCCAATAAATTCCATTTAAAAAGGGTGCTTGCTAGTTGATCCAGAAAATGAATTTGTCACATGAACTTTAAAATAAGATTAATTAATATACTCTAAAAAGGAAAATATAAGACAGAGAATTTTACCAAACAAAACAACAACAACAAAAAACCAAACACCTAGGTCTTTAATTAATGACACAAATTGAATTTTTAGAACTGAAACAAGTGATAATATTAGAACCATTACCACTAAAAAAATAACAAGATAGTTAAGTAACATATTAGACCCAAATGAAGATAGAAATAGTAAACTAGAAGAAAACCCATAGAATATATAGAATATATATAGACTAAAGTTCACAGAGAAGGGGAAAAAAGTGAAAGGAGGAAGAGAAAGAAAGAAAGAAAGAAAGAAAGAAAGAAAGAAAGAAAGAAAGAAAGAAAGGAAGGAAGGAAGAAAGGAAGAAAGAAAGGAAGAATCCAGAAATGTGTAAGATAGTTATGGTACATGGTGAAAAGTTCTAATATATGTTGTGTTAGTGGAGGCTCATAGTGGGAAGATAAAAAAAAAAGGGGGGTCAGAGGCTTTATTGAAAGAAGTAAAGGCCAAGATATTTTGTAAAATTGATTAAAGACATCACCTCACAGATTTAAAAAACTCAGAGAATCTAAGCAAGATAAACACGAGAAGAACCACCACAGTTATACTGCTGAGCAACAAAGACAAAAAGGACATTGTAAAAGCACTCAAGCCCTAACCGGTTTGGCTCAGTGGATAGAGCATGGGCCTGAGGACTCAAGGGTCCCAGGTTCAATTCCGGTCAAGGGCATGTACCTTGGTTGTAGGCACATCCCCAGTAGGAAATGTGCAAGAGGCAACTGATCGATGTTTCTCTCTCATTAATGTTTCTAACTCTCTATACCTCTCCCTTCCTCTCTGTAAAAAATCAATAAAATATATTTTTAAAAATAAATAAAAGCAGTCAAGGCAAAATAGAAATCTATGGTGCAATCATGAAATTGACATCTGACTTACAAACAGAAAAGATGAAAGCCACAAGTCAATGGGATGCCAACTTTTAAGTGCTGAAGGAAAATAATGGGGTTACTAGAATTGTAATAACAGAGAAATTATCTTTCTAATATTAAGGAAAATAAGTAAATTTCTCAACATATAAAAACACAGACTTTGTCACCAGAAAACAAATTGAAATAAGCACTAAGGGGGGGCCCTTCATCCTACGTGGAACACATATAGAAATGCAGGGAGAGTGGAGAGAGACAAGAGTACATATGTAACAAAGTCTACATGAATATTGCTTATAAAAATATCTCTCTGCCTTGCACTTTCTAAGGAGACAAATATGCTACCACAATTTCTTTTCACTATTTTTCTCAGAGTTGTAGCCAGGGCAGTAAGGCAAAAAGGAATAAATGAATTAATAAGTGAAAAAAAAGTGATAAGAACTGGAAATGCAGAAACAAATATATCAGTCACATAGACATCCCTATATATGCAGAATACCCCAAAGAATCCACACACCAATTGTTAGAACTTAAAAGTTATTTAATGCAAATTTAATAAGAAAATTAATTTCACTCCTATATTGAAGTAAAAACATAAAAGAAATGCATACACATACATGCTCACTGAGAAAGCAAAGCTGATACTTTCCATGATCTGCAGGTGTCAATGGTGTTTGATTGGCCTTTACTATTACTCACGCCAGCATAAGATGTCACAATTGAGGGGAAATTGAGTTTTCTCCTGTCACGTACAATGCTAGCAGTTCTATGGACTCATTAATTTAAACCGATGGCTATTGGCAAGGGCTAATCTTCAGGGTCAATCCAATGTATGGCTTGTGACATAAAACTTAAAATAACTCAGCTCACCTGCTTCTGTTTTTTTTCCCCTTAAGAGCCGCAAAATATGAAGAAATGTGCGACGTTCTTACAAATTATTCCTCCCCACAAACATTGGGTGCTACTGTTTTATTCGAAACCTAATGCTCCTTTTGAAAGGTGGTTCATTGTACACCCCAACCACAATTGAGAAATAGGATGGTCTAGTGTACATGCAAACAAAATCCTCAAATATACATTGTATTTTAAATTGCTATACATCAGTGCAAAAATACATTGAAATACTAGCATACGCAAACACTGGTGGCTCAGGGAAAACTAAGAATAACAATCCCTGTGAAGGAAGAAAACCATAAAGACAATTAAATGGTAAAACAGAGTAAATTATTTTCTCTTTAATGCTACCCTGAAGAATATTCTATATTAATGATGAAAACCTTGGATTTTACCTGTGTGTATGTAAAACCTATGGTTTTCATAAGTGGGGTTGTACTAATGTACTATGTTATACCTTATATGTATGATTCACAATAGAGATTGAACTTGAATCATCGGGGGGTAGCTAGCTATAGAGCACCTATTTTTATCTGCATAGGACTTATGTACAAGAGTTTATCAAGTCTCTTATGAATGATCATATGCATTTCAGTAATATGGACTGCAGTTTATTTGGCTGTTGTGATCCCTATAGTCATTTTAATGTCAGGTATAAAAATGAATATTAAATCAGTGGCAAAGATTCATGTGTTCAATTTGTAAGTTAGGAGACAGGGAGGAGGTATTTCTCTTCTTTGGGCTTTAGGTTTCTGATTTATTTAATAGGTATATACGTTGAATTTGGAACAAATGAGTTAAGTAATCCAGTGCTTTACAACGGTAGGATGGCTACACCATCACTAGGCAGTAGGTATTTTTCAGCTTCATTATAATCTTATGGGATTATGTGTGGTTTGCTGTTGACCGAAATGTCCTTATGCAGGGGCATGACTATACAAAAGTTAGAATAGGGATGTTAGACTTCACGAATGTATGTCAGAGTGTATTGCACTAAGATACTAATTTGACTTTTAGTTCCTTGGAAGCTAGAACAATCAAGAAAACACAATCAGCATAGAACACTTCTGGGAAAATATGGTAGCTGGAGATATTTTCAGACTAACAGAAGGAAACATAAATATTCACATACACAACCAAATAAAAAAATTCTCCAAGTTTAAAAGACTTTCGATACAAGGTATTACATTTGGATTTTTGTCAATTCTCCACCCATGTTCTTCCACAAAATCTCCCTCCTCCACTGTGGCAACTGACCTGCCATCTACCATCCCATGTTTGACCCACTGGTATAAACCTAAAATATATTTTTTAAATGGAATGAATATTATCATAGATATTAGGTCAATGACAGTTCATTGTTTACTATCTGTAACTCTTCCTCTCTAACTCTTCTTGACATATCATCTAATGCACAAATAAAGCTGAGAACTGCTACTGTACTCAAATTAAAATCTTTGTAAATCACCCCCTTCTTTTTCTCTTATTTTTCAATTACGGTTTAATTTCAATATTATTTTGTATTGGTTTCATGTGTACAACTTAGTGATTAGACACTCATATAAAGTCATCCTCTTTATGAAAAAACTAGAGGCCCAGTGCACAAAATTCATGCACTCGGGAGGGGGGGTTCCCTCAGCCCAGCCTTGCAGTCCAGGAGTCCTCAGGGGATGTCCAACTGACAGGGAGCAGGCCTAAACTTCAGTCAGACATCCTTAGTGCTGCCTCGGAGGCGGGAGTGGCTCCCTCCACCACCGCTGCACTCACCAGCCATGAGCCCGGCTTCTGGCTGAGTGGCGCTCCCCCTGTGGGAGCACACTGACCACCAGGGGGCATCTCCTGCATTGAGCGTTTGTCCACTGGTGGTCAGTGCACATCACAGTGACTGGTCGTACCGCCATTCAGTCGATTTGCATATTAGCCTTTTATTATTTAGGATGGGCTGGCTGTGTTATTTGAAATGAAATGGGTAAATGGGTGGTCAAATGGTCCTTCATGAGTTTTCAATTGTTTGCCTCTACACCCTGAAGAATAGCACCGTCAGCAAGCAGAGGCCAATGTGAGGACTTTTAGGCCAGTGTTCCAGGTGCCATTCTCCATGGATGGTCTTTATGTCTGTCTTACTGATGTAAATAATGACTGTATGCCCTTCCCCACTCAGGATTTCTGTACTACACATTGTGTAGTCATCCTAGCAAAACTACCTTAACAGCTTTTCAGAATACCTCACATAGCCTAAAAACATGATGTAAAAACATGCCTGTGATATTTAGGTGAATATGGAATTAAGAGGATTAATTACATGAAGACATATATGGAAATCTAATTCAGAAGGGATTATCAGTTTAGAGTTATTTTCCTCATTGTGACTTGACATGTCTTTGCAGTAATCATTTTTTCCCTTCGGAATGATTGTAAATGATCAATTTGCAAATGACAATACTAGTACTGCTAATAAAACAACAACAGCACTATAACAATAACAACCTGTGATGAGTAACTGTATCTGGAACTCCACTGAAAAAACAAAACAGAGTTGCACACTAAAATTTTTTGGGGGGAATGTAAGTCACAATGAACATTTTCCAAAAAGAATAAGATGAAAGATGAAAAAATAAAAAGAAAGGAAAGAAGGAAGAAAGGGAATATCCTATATAATAAAGAGCTAATATGCTAATTACACTGGTCAGTGGAACAACCTTTTGGAATGACTTCTGGAATGACCAGTGGGAGGGGGGTGGGGCCGCGGGGCCACGGGGCTGCAGAGCAGCAGGGGTTGTGAGGGCCGAGCCCCTTGCATGAATTTCGTGCATCGGGCCTCTAGTATTAAGATAAAGTAAAAACATTCCATGTCTCAAACAGGAGAATTATTAAATCAATGTATCCTAGTAAATCATTAAATCCGATGTTTATGAGTAGTGAACTATTTTAAAACAGTAATGACAAATAGCTTTGTCTATGCAAACATACTATGAAAAAAAGCATTCATATTTTCTCTGTATTTGATGGCAAAATCACGGGCATTGTTTATTTTCTCACACATCTCTTCAGAATTTTCAAGTTTTCTTTAATGAACACTACCTTCCCAGTCAAAACTTCTAAATGTATTGAAAACATAGGTATTTTTCATAATAAAACCCTATAGAAAGGGGACATTTTATTGTCCTCGATATTTATTGTAAACCAACCTGCCGTTTACAACTTAAATGCAGGGGAAAGACTCCATCCTGTTGAGTTCAGTGTGGCTGAGTTCACCTGTCTGATATAAAATGCATTTTCTATTAGTGTGTGTGGCTATAAAGTCAATAAAAGGAACAGCGGTCTTCCCCGTAGAATGCTCACCTACTGTCGTTTTCAGCTTATTATATAGCAAAGAGGAACAAAACACTCAGAGTAACAATGTATTTTTAATAGGTTCTCAAGCTGTCCCTTTCACAAAAGAATGTGTTGCTGAATACAGATGTGGCCGCTGAGAGGCTTTATATAGTTGGGCAGGCTGAACAAAAACCAGGTAGGGAGACGTTTATCTAACACAAATGTGTGGGCTTCTCAGGCATAAAGCCCACTGGTACTGCCACTGGGTGACTAGCTCTGTTTCCCCATGAATGCGACTCAAATTTCCTGGGCATACTGCTTTCTGGAAAGCAATGCAAAGATGGATCAAACATAAGTGTTAAAAATGCAGGAGAGTATGTAGGGGAATTGACTAATTCACAGAGAAACACAGAGAGACAAATGATGAGACTCTTCATAGACTCGGATGAGGCAAGTGTTCATCGGTTTAACATTTAAATGTAAAGATACATTTAAAATTAGATGAACATCATAAGACACAATTAACATTTGGAGAAATTTTCCCCCCTCCTAGTGGCTGGATAAACATCTCCTTTGTTTCACTCCAACCCTACAATTTCACAGTGCACTGCAGTATTTTCTTTGACTTGAAACGGTAGAGTTTCTACATCCAATTAAAGAATGACCTTTAGGAAAAGCGAAAGGTTACCAACAAATGTAACTGTCTAGGACTGTCAGGCAATTAACAAAATTAAGGAAGGACTTAATGTTTGCCTTATGCAATTACTAGTTTACCTTCTGATCCCCTGCTGATTACAGTGAAAAAAAATTCTCTATTATAAGAAAATACAACAGTGTTAGTGGGGTATTTAATGGTAACAGACTATCTCTTTTAAAATATGGAAGACAATAGGGAGTGGCAGGGACTGTGGCCAATTAGGGTTTCTACCTAAGGGCAGGTGAGGAGAATACTACTCTAGGGGTTTGCTGCTAGGAAAGATTGTGAGCCCAGTGTGTCTGTCAGAGTTTTAGATATCTCAGATTCTCGAATCTAAGTCCACATGGAGAATGAGGAACTTTCAAATTGAAATATGACATAAAAAATTGATTTTCTTACATTGCAAAACGAATGCAGAGTGATGTGTGGAACATCCATTGGCCTTCTCTGATCTGACACCTAAATATAGTTGGAACTTTGGGATTATAATAGTAGCTATCTCATAGGGTTATTGTGAAGTGTAAATGAATTAATACAGGCAAAGCCCGTACTAGTAAGAGGGCGCATAGTAAATATTAGGAATTATTTAGTTATTGGTTGGGTAAAGAGAAACCTGTTTTTCCTTTCTTCCCTCATGAAGGACAAGGAAAAACATTATTCATTTCCTTAGCCCTAGACTGTAGTACAGAATAGATATTCATATCTGTTTGGTTGACTGCATAATTGTGGGAAAATGCAGCAAGTTTAGAATTGGAAAGACCAAGGTTTAAAACATGGCTGTGGTACTTAACTCTGTGACTTTGGATCGCAACTTTCTGAAAATTGGGAATAGTGAAACCTAATTGAATAGAGCAGTAATGAAAATTAGAGTTAAACTATGTGTAGTAGGCAGTAATTTGTATAGCTTTTACGCTCTGGGATTACCCCTATCATTATGTTATCTTAAATGGCAAAGGGATTTTGCTGATTTAATTAAGGTTACTAAGGGGTTGTCCTTTTTTAAAAAAAATGTATTTTTGTTGATTTCAGAGAGGAAGGGAGAGAGAGAAATAGAAAAATCAATAATGAGAGAGAATCGTTGATAGACTGCTTCCTGCAGGCCCCACACCTGGGATCAAGTCTGCAACCCAGGCATGTGCCAGACCTAACTGTGACCTCCTGGGTAATAGATCAACACTCAATCACTGAGCCACGCTGTCCGGGCAAGAATTGTTCTTAAAACAGGAAGGTGATTTCAGGGGTTGGGGGGATGTCTAAGCTACACACATGAGATCTTTAAAAGCAGAGGTTTCTCCTTCTGGTGGCAGAAGGATCAGCAAAGATTTAAAACATGAGACAGGCTTGACACCTTATTGCTGGTTTTGAAGATTGGTGAGATGAGGGGACCCGACAGGGAGGAGTTCCGGAGGCTTCTAGGAGCAGAGAGCAGCTGGCTGCTCTAAGCCAGGAGGGGAAAGGGAGCTCAGATTCACAGCCACGTAGGAAGAACTGACTTTGGCCACAACCTGCTTACATTGGAAGCAGATCTGCTCCAGAGGCTGGAGGGAAGAGCCCACCCCATCTGAAACCTTGATTGCCACCTGTGAGAAGCCGGAGCCGAGGACCCACTGAGTCTGTCCAGCCTTCTGACCTTCAGAACTGTTCCCTGATAAATGGGGGCTCTTTAGGCCACGGCATGTAGAGTCATCTTCTACACAGCAATAGAAGCCAATATAGCATGGAACTTGTGTGACAGTAGCTACATATTACCTGTTAGCTATTATGATAATTAACCTAGAGGCCCGGTGCATGGATTTGTGCACCGGTGGGGTCCCTCAGCCTGGCCTGTGCCCTCTTGCAATCTGGGGCCTTCGGGGGACATTGGACTGCCGGTTTCGGCCCGATCTCTGGGGATCAGGTCGAAACTGGCAGTCCGACATCCCCTGAGGGATGTAGTAGTGTGCAAAGTGGCAGGTGGCCAGGGAGGAGCCCAAGCCTGGGCCAGGTGCTATGCCGCTCCTGCTCATCCTGGCCCCGCTGCGCCTGCCACCGGCGCTCAGTAGCACTGCCAAGGAGGCAGGAGAGGCTCGCACTGCCACAGCGGCACTCACCAGCCATGAGCCTGGCATCTGGCTCCCATCAGTCAGCTCAGCTGCACTTTTGCTGCGGGAGCACACTGACCACCAGGGGGCAGCTCCTGCATTGGGCGTCTGCCCCCTGGGTGGTCAGTGCGCATCATAGTGACTGGTCATTCGGTTGTTTGGTTGTTCAGTCATTCGGTCGCTTAGGCTTTTATGTATATAGACATTTGTTCAGTGAATCAAGGTTGAGAGTTTGGTGTTAACATTCTTTCACCAGGCAAAATGAGCCTAATAGAATCTCAGACGTCTTTTTTTCCTCTTACCCCTCTGCATGCTGACATCAAACCTAGATACTTTACAGAGTTAAGAACTTTAAGACAGTGGGAAGGAGTGTGGCAAAAGAAAAGGGAAGTGGGACCAAATGGCTGGGCACCTCCAAGTTCACGCAAGTTGACACAAAAACATCAATCATCAAAGTATGCTGTCCTCTAATTAACATGTAAAACATCTGTTGAAATATCCATATGACCCATATACCAGTACATGTTTTCGCACTTGGCCTACTCGTTGCATAACCGTCTTCTCTCCCTTTCTCCCTCCTGCCCTCCTTCCTTTTCTTATAATCACATACAAATAATTTTAAATATGAATTTACTTGATTAATCAAAAAACTAAAGTAGGTAGAATTTGAGAAAATTTAGGTGTTTAGAGAGCATGTTTAAAAGTATACTTGTAGATGTCTTTGTATCAGGTGAAGTAAAAATAATTCGAAAAATATATTTCAGGAAATCTTACCATGGATAGTTAAACATAATAATATAGATAATAGAGTTATGGGTAAGCTTTTTTTTATCAAGTTGTTTTAATGTATCTAAAATTAAAAGAAAAACAACTTAGCAAAATTAAAATGGCACAACATTTCTATTAAGTTCACAAATACAAGCTTATTTTTAATGACCTCCACAGAATTTGACATTGTTAGAAATATACAATGTTAACTAAGGACACATCCGTCTTAAGAAAATATCACAAAAAAGAAAACAATGAGCTTTTGATCTCATTGAAAATTCTCAAACATACATGTTTAGTTCCATATACACCCAGGTCTTGAATCTTAACCAAACCCTAACAACTTTCCATTAAAATATTATTCTATTGTATTAAAATTATTCACTCAATGAGTTGAACTATCCTTTCCTATTTGAATCTAGTTGATTATATAGAAGCATCCGCAACACACAATTTTACCAAAAAAATAATAATACAATGAAATAAATAAATTGACACTACGTTAATCACTTATTATTCTTTCCTCCCCTGTGTATTTAAATTGCTTGGAAGAAGAGGACCAGATAAAGCTTTCCTATGCTTACGTTATAACAATTCCTTATGGATCTCCATCTTGTTGTACTCAATGTGTTATACAGAGCAGGAGAAACCATACATAGTGTGGGCATTGTTTTAAATTCAAATGGCAATATTTCTTGGGTGAACAGCCTTCCTCCTGCATTACACTTAGCCAGACCTACCCTTCTCAGGCAGCAACTACACTAACACTCACTTTGAAGTATTTATCTCAAGAAGCTAGTATTTAATTGAGTGGGTCTATTTTTAATAGTTTAATAGCCACTGGGTAGTGTTTAGAGCAGTGTTTTGCAACACTGAGCACACCCTGTAATAACTTGGGAAGATGAAAAGAAGCAATGCCTGGGTCCCACACCAAACTGAGTGCATTAGAATTTCTCTGGGTGGGATGTGCGCATCAGAAATCTTTTTTATATGAGTGATTTAATGTGGAGTCAAGTTGAGAATCACTGCTTTATAAAAACACTTTATGATGTAGCCTTTGGAAGTCCCAAGAAGTTAGAATGTTTGACTTGTGTGGATGTTTTGCTACTTGAAAATAGCCAAAAGCACTTCAGAGCCACTATTGATGAAGAAATAAAGTAAAGAATGAGGTAGTGAATTTGATTTTTATATCACACAAAAATGTGCTGGAGATAGCTTTCAGAGAGGAAACCAAAGGCACTTTTCTAAAACTTTATTTTGAAAATTCTCAAACATACAGAAATAAAGAATGGTAAATAAACACCTCTGTAAGCCTACCAACTAAATCCAAAAGTTAATATTTCTTTACATGTGCTATCTATCTATCTATCTATCTATCTATCTATCTATCTATCTATCTATCTACCTACCTACCTACCTACCTATCTATCTATCATCTATCTTTCTACCTAAATAGCTGTCTCAGGATCTAGGCTATTGGGTAATATAATTAAAATAGAAAAGTGTGTAGCCTTGGTTAAAGAACAAAAGTTCAATCTGGCAAATTTGAAGAGCTAATTGGTTTTATTAGGCAATAAATGAATTGGGAAGCACCCCATGTAGAAAGTAGATTATCTAAGAGGCTATACAAAAGGAAAGGATTTCATAGGCAGAAGGCTGGGGCAGAAAGACTATTTAGCGAAAGGATTGCATCAGGCCCGGATGGCTTCTTGTTGGGGGAAGAAAATGGCAGGGATTTTAACTTGCGGATGAACTCACGAATGCTAACTGTGGTGAAGTGATTCATAATAAGAAATCTATATTTGGTCTTCATCCACTTTCTGGCACAGAGCACCCAAAACCCTGTAATATCTGAATTATGAAAGCAATAAAGATGTTTTTTGTGATGTTAATGAGGTGAGTTTTGAAATGTATCTAAGGTTGTCCCTGGAGTCTACTACAGGATTTGAGGGCCATTGCACAACCTCCCAGGGCTAGAGGTTGAGTTTCATCACCTATGACCAATGATTAAATCAACCATGTCTTTGTAAGGAAGCTTCCATAAAAACCCAGAAGGATGGGTCTCAGATGGCTTCTGGGTTGGCGAACCCCTGGGGAATGGGGGAGAATGGCACCCTCAGAGGGCATGGAGGCTCAGTGCTCTTTCCCCACACCCTGCCCTGTGCCTTGCTTCCATCTGATGGGGGGCGTTCATGATTATATCCTTTGATAAGAAATCAGTAATCTAGTAGGTAAAATGTTTCTTTCAGTTCTATGAACTAGTCTAGCAAATTAATTCAACCTGGGGAGGAGGTGGACCTCTGATTTAGAGGCAGTTGATCAGAAGTACAGGTTGGGGCATTAAAAACTGGTTAGATTTGACTATGTCTCAACCTAGTGACTGGAAGTAAAGAACGTCAGTGAATATCTTATGGTGAAGAGACAAATGAAAGCCTACACAGACTCCTCTTGAAATGCTCCTGCCCTTTCAAAATATCTCTGAAACAGGTGTACACTTCAGGGACAGATCCTCCGAAAGTTGTGTGGGAGAAACAAACATGATAAACTAGCTTAAGAGCAAAATAAAAACGGTGGGAAACAATAACAACACAAAGCATGCAAGTTGTTGATATCTCCTGAGGGTCAACCTCTACTTACAACAGAGATGGTGGAGATCACCAACTACTCTGGACTTCAAGTCCAATCTCCTGTAAATTGGGGATTATAATACCAACAGCCTCGGAAGTTTGTTGTGCTGTTAGAGATAATGCATCCAAAGCACTTCAAAACGCTCTGAGATTTCAGGGAAGGGTCTGTAATCCTCACAGAAAGGACATAACATTTATCATATACTTAATAGGGATCCGATTTTATTGTCCTAAGGAACTCCTCCTGAAAATATCTGCCAAGTTCAAAGACTAGAGACAGTTGCTCCTGCAGTCCCTTTAGATCTTTCCTACTCTCCACTTTAATTTTGTGAACCAATTGGTGTCGGCAGATGGGCCCATTTATCATCCTTGCAAATCGACGCCATTAAGTGTAAAACTGTTTCTTGGGTCTAGTGCGAGAGATGAAAGACTCGGGCTTGATATATACTTTTAAAAGACTGCCTGTGGCAGTTTCAAGTGGCTAGTCCATGCTAACATTTCCAAAAAGTAAAAGATTAAAAAATTCAAGCACCTGTGTACCGATGAAGAGCAGGTAAAACATGGAAATAGTCAAAGAGAATGCCAAAATAGCGGAAAGCAGATCTTAATATCTCTTCCTTACCTCTGGGTACCATTTATTTATTATTTTTAAATTCTTTTGAAGGAAAAGCAAAAACAGATGAATCACTGATATAAATATATCTAGACAACCTCCCAAGTAGAAATAGAAAGAAAATCTTAGTTATCAGTACTTAGATCTTACCAGATAACACCCAAAACTTACTCTGTGTCTAAGGAAACATTGTTATATCATGTCCCAGCATGCTTCCATGACAAGTTTCCAGGCAGCGAGTAAACCCTTATTTTTAAGGTATCTTTCTTCTAATTAAGCTCAATGACCTCAAACAAGTCACTTAGCCTCTTAGAACATTGATTTTCTTTTTCTGGAAAACAGGGATTATGATCTTGTCCTTCCTCCAAGAGCAATTTCAAGGATCAAAGCACTTTTGATGAAAGAGGCATTACATATATGATAGTGGTATTCTAGCTCTCAGAAATGTTACAGAGTAAAAGTATACCATTTATTCGGAAATATTCTTAAATCTCTATGAATCTGGGTTACTATATTCTGCATATTTGACACCAAGACTGTGGTTTCCTTTTATTTATTTTTTATATTTTTATTGATTTCAGAGAGGAAGAGAGAGGGAGTGAGAGATAGAAACATCAATGATGAGAGAGAATCATTGATAGGCTGCCTCCTGCAGGACCCACACTGGGGACTGAGCCTGTAACCCAGGCATAGTGACCTAACCAGGAATCGAACCATAATCTCCTGGTTCACAGGTTGATGCTCAACCTCTGAGCCAAGCTGGCTGGGCTATGGTTTCCTTTTAAAAAGAGCTTTAGTGATATTCATTCCCATCCCAATCAAGTGAAAAGAAAGTTGACGTCAGTAATAGTTACAACACATTGTCCAGCTGTCGTAAATCACAGTTTAAAGTCAAGTGCAAGGATAAGAATGAAAGAGCCGGGACCATACATGTTAGAGTGAAAAGAAGGCCATACTGAGATGTCTTAGGTAAAGACTCAGACTTTCTCTGAACCAAGGTTCCTGATACAATCCACTAATCAAAGGTCATGCTAGTGGCTATCCTATAGAATAAAAGGCTAATATGCAATTTGTCTCCTCAACAGGGAGTCCAACCTGGAGTTCAACCAGGGAGCAGGGCCAGCCAGCCAACCACCCGCAGCCCCTCCCCCTGGCTGGCCCAATTGGCCCCGGCTGGGGTGGGCCAGCCGGACCCCACCTGTGCACGAATTCGTGCACCAGGCCTCTAGTAACATATAAAAAGCAATAGATGTCTTATATTGAGAAAAATAAAGCTGGCTAGATTCTACCATCTATCTTTTTTTTGTATTCCATTAATTCTCTTTGGCATATGCAGCTCCGTCAGCAACATGAGATTGCCAAGTGTACCTGTACATGGCTGTGGGAGTTTCTCCAGGCCATTTACTTTACAATTTCAGATGCTATGTTCTCTGACCCCCTCAGTGCACTGTTTCAGCCACTTCCTGATGGCCCTGTGCACAACCACAAAGAAGAGAAGCTCCATTCAAACTTCCAGAACTCATCTCAGCAGGGTGGGATTATGGGCCCCCCCAAACCAAGACATTTAAGGAGGATGATAAATGTGTTTAGTTGCCCACCCAATTCTACCTTATAGACCATTGTTCTCCTTAGTACCAAGATATTGGTGATGGGAAATAATTCAGCATGCAAGTTCTATGTTCAAATTTCTGATTCTGCCACTGACTGTGTGAACAACCTCTTCATCTATTTCAATGGAAACATCGTTCCTTGTAAGATTGGAAGTTTTAACAGGAACACACACAGTACCTCAATAACAGCAAAGTTCATATTATAGAATGGTTGCTACTACATTCATAGAATGTTATTGGGCATCTTCGAATGTCATCTTTATCAAGGAAACTTTCAAATTCCCTTATAAGGCAAATGCATGCAGAGATCAATAGGAAAAACAAACTGATATTTATGGAAATTGTATATTAAAAGTACCCTTATAATACAGCATGCTATTTTTTATAGCAACTTATGTTGTAACTCTTACTGTTCCCATTTTACAGAGGAGAAAACAGACATAAAGAAGGCACTCAAGATTGTGTCAGGCCAGCTCAGCCAAGCGTTTGGTGAGCCTGAGGGAGGGCGGCGAAGGATGTAGAAAATACAGACAGAGAGAATAAGCTGGGTCTAGGTGGATCTTCCTGTCCCTGGCTGAGGCCACAGAGAGAAACCCAGACAGCAAGCTGAGCCTTTATTTTATAGCCAGAGGTAAACAAGGTAGTGGTCACCATAGTTACAATGTTCTTGTGAGTTTCACTTGTTTTGGCAGCACTTGCTGCACTTCCCACAGCCCATTAGGTACCCAGATAAGATCTAGGGAGCATCATAAGGTCAAGCCTAATTATGCTAAGAGGGCTGTACCCTCTAAGCTGGGACTTGTTTGTGGCTTTGCCAACAGGTCAGTCCCAGGCTTAACCCTATAGCCGCTCCTTACACAAGATCATAAGGCAAGAAACAAAACTAGGGTAACAATAACATCACCAACAGCAGTAGCAGCAACAAAAATGACAACCATAACAACGGCGACAACAAACTAACATTTGGTGCGGGTAATAAGCCCAGATCTCTGGCTGAAATCCGTACACACACCAATTGTTTAGTTACTTCCCCACAAGCACAAAAACAACATTTTGAGCAGTGGCTCTCAACCCTGGCTGCACATTACAATGACCAGGGGGATAGTCAAAGAATACTGACACTCCGCACCGTCCCGAGATCCTGACTCCATTGGTCTACAGTGGGGCCCAGATATTGGTATTCCCATGGAAAGTTATTCCAATGCACAGAACTGAAGTCCTTCCCCAAACCTGCCACTTAAAAACCCTCGCTCTTGCACAGCAGGTGTGGATAGTTGACCCATAGCGCTGACCCATGCACCTAGAGGTCGCCTGTTCTATTCCCGAACAGGGCACATGCCTGGGTTTCGGGCTCAGTCCCCAGTGTGGGGCATGTAGGAGGCAGCCTATCAATGATTCTCTCTCATCATTGATGTTTCTCTCTCTCTCCTCCTCTCCCTTCCTCTCTCCCTAAAAATCTATAAAAACATATTTTTAAAAACCCTGAAACTCTTACGCTTAAACTCTCTGTAATTCTAACTCCATGTCCCTTTGCACTGTGGCAGCGGCTGTCCCTTTTCCCGGGCACATATTGTCTTGTCTTTAAAACAGACTTTGGCTTCACACTGAATTCTTTTAACACCTGTTCCCACTCTCTCCCCTCCCCACTGGGCACCAAGAGCAGGGAATAAATCTGAGTTTCAAAGGACTTATTAGCACCTACTTGTCAGACTAAGGCTCGCGCATCCTTGCTTTTAACATGTCTCTGCTCCCCAGCTGCATGGTGCTAGTCTAACAGGGGGCTGGCTGAGAACATGACAAGATGCAAAACCAGCATGGAGCGTGTTGATGGCCACAGCTGTTTGTAAGCTGACTTCTTCCCACCTCTGCACTTCCTAGGCCAGTGGTCGGCAAACTCATTAGTCAACAGAGCCAAATATCAACAGTACAACGATTGAAATTTCTTTTGAGAGCTAAATTTTTTAAACTTAAACTATATAGGTAGGTACATTGCTATTAACTTAATTAGGGTACTCCTAAGGCTTAGGAAGAGCCACACTCAAGGGGCCAAAGAGCCGCATGTGGCTCCCGAGCCGCAGTTTGCCGACCACGGTCCTAGGCCATGGAATGGAACAGGGCAGTTATAGCTGGAGGGTTTCTATCTCACGCAGAGTCTATGAGTCCACCCACCTCAGGGTACCTGAAGGTGGAAGCTGTGGAAAGTGTGGATTTCTAGGATGAACTCAAGTCTTTCACATCCAAGTCCCTGACTGAATTCTGTGTGAATACAATTTTAAGGTGATGCTGATGAACATAAAACTTTGAGAATAACTTTCCTTTAAACAGGGCCTATACCTAGGCTAGCATGACAAATCACATCTATAAGATGACATAGATCTGAGTTTCTCAACAGCGACACTGTTGACTTGCTTTTCCCATGAAGGTGGATGGCTACTATGTGCATTGTAGGGTAATTTGCAGTCTCTGCCCATTACAGGTTAATAGCATGTCCCTCATCGTGATAATCAAAATTATCGGGACATTGCCCAATGTCGCCTGGAGGGGAAGGCAACATAGCTCCCAGATGAGAACCACTGACATTGATAAGAAGAGGGATCGATGGTATATCTGAACTCCAAACCAGTTTTATACTATGATTCTTCCTAAAACCAATGTTTTACTTCCTTACCCACCCTAATACACACTACTATCTGCACTGCTAATTATATGACACAACTGATTGCGTGCCCACTATATGGCAGGAGTGTTACCAGGTAGTCAGTGTTACCAGGTAGTCATGTCTATTATCTCATTTACTCATATTGTCCTCTGCTCGGCCCTGGAGCCCACAGGCCCTCAGTACAGGTGTAGCTCCAGACTCCATCACTTCACAACCACACCCTTGGGAATGTTACCAGCCTCGGTTTCAACAGAGACAACAACAACAACAAAGAGGTAATACGGTAAAAGGACAAGGTAAAAAGTTAACAAAAATGTGAAAAAGAACAGAATCTACCTCACAGGTAGATGTGTAAATTGCATATAAAGTAGCCCCTCCTTATCTGTGGTTTTTATTTCATTTACCCCACAGCCAACCATGGTCCAAACATTTTACATGGGAAATTCCAGAAATAAACATTTCATGACTTTTCAGTTGTGCGCCGTTCTGAGAAGTGTGATGAAATCTTGTGCCATCCTACACTGTCCTACCCAGGCCATGAACCCACCCAGGCCTGTATCCATACTACATACAGGACCCACCAAGTAGCCACAGAATAGCCTTCTAGGTCATTAGATCAACTGTGACAGGATCACAGTGCTTGTGTTCCAGTGACCCTATTTTACTTCGTAATGTCACATTCACATAATGTTTATTACAGTACTAGAGGCCCAGTGCATGAAATTAGTGCATGGGGGAGGGGTTCCCCCAGCCTGGCCTGTGCCCTCTCGCAGTCCGGGACCCCTCGGGGGATATCCTCCTGCTGGCTTAGACCCGCTCCCTGCGGGGAACGGGCCTAAGCCAGCAGTCAGACATCCCTCTCTCAGTCTGGGACCCCTCGCTCCTTATTGCCCGCCTGCAGCGGAGGTGGGAGAGGCTCCCGCCACTGGTGCTGTGCTTGCCAGCCATGAGCCCAGCTTCTGGCTGAGCGGCGCTCCCACTGTGGGAGCACACTGACCACCAGGGGGCAGCTCCTGCATTGAGTGTTTACCCCCTGGTGGTCAATGCGCATCATAGTGACCGGTTGTTCCGCCGTTTGGTCGATTTGCATATTAGGGTTTTATTATATAGGATTTTATACATGTCCTACTTTATTGATAGTTTTTAACCTCTTACTGGGCCTAATTTATAAAATAAACTTTATCACAGTTATGTATGTATAGGAAAACACAGTAAATATAGGGTTCCATACTATTTGTGGTCCCAGGCATCCACTGGGGGGTCTTGAAATGTATCTCCTGTGGATAAGCAGGGGCAACTGTAAGGTGCTTCTTTTTTTGATTTAATAACATAATTTTATTGATTTCAGAGAGAGGAAGAGAGAGATAGAAACAGCAATGATGAGAGAGAATCAGGCTGCCGACTGCATGCCCCCTTCTGGGGATCAAGTCCTCAACCTAGACATGTGCCCTGACCAGAATTGACTTTAGACCTCCTGGTTTATAGGTCCACACTCAACCACTGAGCCACGCAGGCCAGGCTGTAAGGTGCTTCTAATAGTCACTAATACAGAAAAAATAGCTAACATTTACTGAACTTTTATAATTATCTTAATCCCATTTTACAGATAAGCAGATTAATTTACTCCAAGTCCCAGACTTACAAAATCTCCCAGCTTGGATTCAAGTTCAAGATTGTCTGATTCACCCTAGCAGGTTTGGCTCAGTGGACAGAGTGTCGGCCTGCGGTCCAAAGGGTCCCAGGTTCAATCCTGGTCAAGGGCAAGTACCTTGGTTGCAGGCTCCTCCCTGGCCGTGCAGGAGGCAACCAATTGATATGTTTCTCTCACAGGGATGTTTCTCTCTGTCTTTCCCTCTCTCTTCTACTCTCCCTAAAAATCAGTGGAAAAATAACCTCGGGTGAGGATTAACAAACAAACAAAAGATTGTCTGATTCTGTTATGCCCAGATTTCAAGATCCCCATTAGACCACACCAGGGGGCCAGCTGAGTCCGATGCAAAAGCAGAGAGTCTTTTATTCAAACTAGTTCGGCTCCCCGACCAAATTCACCGATGCAACGGTAAGCCAAGTGGCAGAGAGAGAGAACTCTGTGTGGAGAGAGGTTTTATAGGGGGGTTGGAGTAAGGGGAGGAGAAAGGACTGTGGGCCCTGCCTATTGGCCAGGCGCAAGTCGGTGTCTTGTTCCTGGGTGTGGCTAGCAGAGGCTTAGACTTCTGGGAAGAAGCTCCTTGCCAAGCACATGGCTGCCCCAAAATGGAGGACACAGGGTAAGATGGAGGGCGTAGTCCTTGCCCTTTCAATTCAAGTACCCTATCACTTTTCATTACACCACATTTCCAGGTAGCATGTGAATGCCTGCCTCAAGATCTTTTCCATCTTTCCCTCCTTCGCCTTGGCAACAATAGCCCTCCAGTCTGGTCCAGACTGAGATTTGTTTGCTTGGATATGTAAATCCACTAAAAAGTGCGGGTCTTAACAAATTATCAGAAACACATTAAACTCTAATGGAACCTGCCCTTCCTTGGAATGAAATACTAATTCAAACCATTTGTGACAGCAAGGTACTCTGGGAAAAGTCCTGGAGCCGTGCTGAGCAAACTACAGCCTGCTGAAGTTTTCTCTTTCCTTTGACATATTCCATCCCACGTTGTTCTGATGCATTTTAGCTCACTTGAATATATCCTGTATATAGTGCGTACTCAGTAAATATCTTTAAAAAAATGAATAAGTGACTTAGTTAAAATCTCCTGATATTTTCCACAGCAGATCTTCAAAGGATGACAATTTTTTTTCTCATTCCAGTGTGTACATGCTCAAATATTTTGGTATCTAAACTTAAATCACTGATTAAAAAAAAAGACCCTTTGAATATTTTTGAACCATGTATACAAATTTTATTTAGGAAATAATTTTCTCTTGTGCAACACAATGAATCTGAATGTACTTTCTTTTCACAGGGTTAATTTCAGCTCACTGCAAAAGAGAGGGGGGAAGTACTTATTCCAGAAGATAAATAAATTTGGTGACTTTAAGGTTTGGAATTTATTGCTTTACCTTCTGGGGAAGTACAGCAGACAGGAACACACATTATTCTGTCTGAATAATTTGTGCGCCCGATGAAATTCCCAGTCAACAATTAATACAGTGGGTTCTTTGAGAGTTAATGTATTTATAGATAATTTGTAAGTACTGAATTTTTAAGTGGTTTTAAATATCCAGGTAAGCAAAGTGAGCCCAGAATAATCTGCACATTCATTTGCTAAACAGTTTATGACAGAACATATTGCTGCCTTCTGAGCCCATGGTTTATTTTATCCTTTAGGTCTATAAATCGCTGTTCAACATAATAGGGGGATTTAAACCTGTTAATGTCAGTAAATCTCTGAGGATTATAAAACAGTGGTTATCAACTCTGAAGTAAAATAATTTCCTGATGAACTAGGGCTCCATGAGAAGGACCGTTAACTTTCTTAGTATTAAGGGACCTCCCCATCACCATCACTTTAAGTGCCCATGCATGCTTATTGATTAATTGACTGGAGGAAGATGTGGTGCATACATCAACCTTGACTCATGGAGGGAAAGCATTATCGAACTGGAGTCATTGCTATCTTCACGAGACTCTGATTTGGGGAACAGATGGGAACACCAGAATAGATTTGATTAATATTTTTAAATGTTGAAAAAGTTCTGATTCTAAAAGAAAAAAATACCCAATCCAAAGCATTAATTTATTCAGTTCTCTGTTGAAAACAAGTAGCACTCCAGATGCCCCTGAAATTGCATTTATACAATGGGAATGGGGGTACCATGGTTTATTAAGACATGTTCTCTTTGATGATGTACAAGACACAATATTCCCTTTTGGAAGTCATAAAACAAATAGAGGGACCTGCTAGTAATAACTCATTTAGTAATAATTCCTGATAAGGCAATACATTTTGACAGAAGGACTGTTTTAGCAGCAGAATGAACACGGGTCCTGGAGACAGATCACCCTGGGTTAGCTTGTTGGCTCTACCATTTCCTCTTGGTGTGTCTTTCGGCGACATCTTTAGTTATTTATTCATTGAGTCTGAAATTCATATACAGTGAAATTCACTCATTTTGATGTTCAGATCTATGAGTTCTGAGAAATGCCTGGTGTGGTTTAATCGTCACCACAATCCAACCAGGATATATAGAAGTTCCATCACCCAAAATCACTGTGCTGCCCCCTGGTAGTCAAGGCCTCTGTCACACTCTGGCAACCAATCATCTGCTTTCCCTCCATCTCTGTAGTTTCTCCTTTTCCAAAATGTCACTTAAATTAACTCACATGTAGTCTTTTGAGTTTGGATTTTTTTTAACATATTAAAATGGATAGCCCCCCAAAATGAACACTTGTGTTCACACAAAACCTGTATTTGAATTTTTATAGCAGTTCATAATCGCTAAAAAACAAAACAAAACAAAACAAAACCAAACAAAACTGAAAACAACCTAAATGTCAACTGGTGGATAGACGGGCTCTGGTAGATCTCATGGAAAAATACTCAGTGAACAAATTACTACTATATAAAACAATGTGGATTAATTTCAAGTGTTTTGGCAAATTTTTAATCTTTGTGATCCTCATACCTCTTAGGTGAGAAATGAAGATAATCCCACATTGCAAGTGTATGTCCAGAGCTGGAATATTTAATGTAAAATACCTTGTTTTGTGTTCAACTCATGGAAGTTGCTCACAATATCTTTTGCACTATTAGCATAATTTGTCTATAAGGTGAGTCGACTGAGTGAACTAAATAACAGTGGTGAAAAAATGAGTATACGTCCAATTGAAGTCACATCAATGGCATAATTGCGAGTGTCCTGGTTATGGAATGAAGGAATGGTATAAGAATTCAGGCTATAAATGCTATTTCCCTGATCCTATGGAGGAGAGACAATGCCCACAGCCCAAGAAAGAGTGTTTTCTTACCAGTTATAGTCACTGTGTTTAAAAATTATAATAAAAAATAATAATGGCAAAAAACAACATCAAAACAAATAATATAAACAATACACCACATTCCTATATAGCACAGTTCCTGTGCCAAGCACTTATTTTCAAATAAAGGCTCCCACTTGCACATCTCCATATTTTAATAGTTACTATTATCATTATTGCCATTATCGTTACTAGCTGTTACTACAAGACACTATGCTATGTCAAGGTACTATGCTAAACTGCTTCCATGCATTATCTTATTTAATATGCATAACAATATAATAGGCAGATTATCATATCCCAAATTTAACAGATGAGGAAAGTGAGAGGCTTAACAATTAAAGCCATTGGATTTAGAACCCAAACAGATGGCATCAGAACCAAGATATGGATATACTGCTGCCTCCTAAATGGAAATGCTTATTAAACACAAACATTTTCAGCACTTTCATATAAAGATTTCTAGAAATTATATTGAAACAACATCCTACCTGTAACATGAATTTACATCCCATCTTTAATTTGTAGAATCCATGTTATACAGACACAAGAATTTAGACTTATCAGAGCTAGATTATCAGTTACCTGAGGGCACAGAATAGATTTCATCAATGTCCACCTTCTTCAAAAAACATATTTAGTGGAATAAATAATTTTAAGAGTCTCAAGCTCTACCGACTGAGCTAGCCAGGCGCCTTAGTGGAATAAATAATTTTAGTTTCTCTCTTTACAAATTAAGTATCAATTCAAATTTATTTGTCAAGTTTATTTGAGTTATAATTGCGATTGTGACATAAATGTATTTGTTTTTACTTCTTAAGATATGAGTAGAAGGAAGTAGGATTTAGAAGAAATGTAAGGTAGGATTTACTACATTTGGGCAATTTACTGGTTTAAAATTACTGGGCAATGCTTTTACTTGCCTGCCGCAATATAGCCTTTTCTTCAACATGATGAAAGGTGACTTCCAACCAGCTGCCCCTCCCTGCATGCTTTCAAGCACGTTTTCAAGTTCAATTGCAGGGAGACTCAAGTAGTTGATATTTACAGAGTTTTCCGCCTGTCTGTAGGGACACAGCCCAGCATGCAATTTTGTGGTTTACCTAGCAAGCTATATTCCCCACTGAGACTTAGTCACTGCCTACCAGCCAAGAATAAAGGTACAAGGAATTCTGGGAAATAAGTGGATATTATTTTAAAACCAAACAAGCCTAATTTAACTAACAAGCTATTTCCAGGCCTTCTGCTTTTGCTCAGCCATACAATACCTTCCATGTACTCTCCAGGACTGGGAGAAAGGAGAAATTCGTTATACATACATAAAGCCAAAGTAATACCAGCAAGGTTCTCAAAGGTGTAGGATGCAATGAGACTGAAATCCTTCTGAAAGCGTAAAACTATGAACATGGCTAAGCAGGAAATGAATTGTGTACTACTGAGAGGCATTATGTTAGAAAAAGGCATTGCATTCAAAGCAGGAAAGGATGGAAAATATGTCTAGTCTTCACACAACAAAGATCAATTCCAAAGAAAGTAATTTACAGGAGCCACTAAAATTTAACATCTGCTCACTTTGTGATATAGCAATTCCACTCCTTAGTACACACCTGGTAGGAATGTGCAGGTACATTTATTTAAAAATATGTTCTAGAATGTTCACAACAATGCTATATAATAATCCTATATAATAAAAGGGTAATATGCAAATCGACTGAATGGTGGAACGACCCATCGCTATAACGTGCACTGACCACCAGGAGGCAGACGCTCAACACAGAAGCTGCCCCCTGGTGTTCAGTGCACTCCCACAGGGGGAGTGCCGCTCAGCCAGAAGCCGGGCTAATGGCTGGCGAGTGCAGCAGCAGTGGCGGGAGCCTCTTCTGCCTCTGCGGTAGTGCTAAGAATGTGGGGAGTGGCAGCAGGGAGCGGGCCTAAGCTGTCAGTTGGACATCCCCCAAGGGCTCCCAGACTGCAAAAGGGTGCAGGCTGGACTGAGGGAGCCCTCCACCCCCCAGTGCACAAATGTTGTGCACCGGGCCTCTAATATTTCATAATATCCAAAAGTTGGAAATTACCAAAATGCCCATCATCTCCACTGGATAAATAAATTGATATCTATGCCTAGCTGAATGCAACACAACAATGAGTATAAACTTTATATAACTATACAACAATATGGATGATTGTTGAAATTATAACGCTAAGTAAAAGGAGCCAGACACTATAGGATTCCAAGTAGATGACATATAAAAGTCACATACACACATAAAACTAATCAATGCTGTTAGAAGTCAGGAAATGCTTACTCCGAGGGGCTTGGGGAAATGATGGGAGAGTGTATGAGGAAGTTTTAATGAAGACTAGTAATGCTTTTTTCCCTGAATCTGGGTGTTGGACACACATGTGTGTTAAGTTTATGAAGATTCACAATCTGTTGATGTCCGACATACACTTTTCTACCTAAATTTTGTACTTCGACATATCATTACAATAACAACCAAGTCCAATGTTATTAGTGAAGAGGAGAAAATATATAGTTATGCCTTATCACAGCAGAAAACAAAACAAAACAGGATCTTGACCAAGAGAGGCTCCATAAATAAGAGAAGGGATTGTTCTGCTCTGGACATAATGCTGGTCATATGGGTATATAACAATGGGAATATTGTTTAATTCAAACTGTCTCAGAGCAGGATGACAGGATAAACACAGGCTGGCGTGTCAGTCAAAGCTGGAGTCCAATCTGGGCTCTATGACTCTCTAGCTAAGTAAACTTGGGTGATATTTTGAAAGATAGTCAATGCTCTGAGGAACACTGTGAGGCTGCCATTGGCACGATGGATTTAGTAGATGAAAATTACCCGGGATGTGGAAAGTATCTCTCCCTTTCCTCCTCATATACACACATATACAGGAGAGAGAAAGATATATTAATATTCATAAATATATACATATATATATATATTAAAGGTATATTAAGTGCTTCTACTTAAGTTGAAATTAACTTTTTCATTGTCCTGGAATTTAACAAAGCACAAGAGGTTTAGAACTACATTGAACCATTCATACAAAAGAAGAAAGCCAAGTACAATAATCTAACTGCATAGGTCATAACAGATACGCAAGTGGATGCCCACATACAAGAATATGATGTAGCCATCCTTTCCCAAGAGGTTTAAGTCTTATGAGAAGCTTTTGAGAGATTGTTGAGTGCTTTCCCAGAATAAGATATCAAAACTTATTAATTAATTTCAGGTAATTAATAGTGACTAATTAGGAGAGATCCTATTCTGCTGGATTCAGGTATAGAAAGAAGAACAAGAGTAAGGACGAATTATTCAGAACCCGTTGTATCACATGGTAACAAAAATAAAACACCAAGCGTTCTTTAAAATTTACCAAGATAGACCTGGCCAGGTCGCTCAGTTGGTTCGAGCATCGTCCATAAACCAAAAGTTTGCGGATTTGATTCCTGCTCAGGGCACACACCTAGGTTGTGGGTTCCATCCCTTGTAGGGGCACGTATGGGAGGCAATTGATGGGTGTTTCTCTCTTGCATCGGTGTTACTCTTTCTCTCTCTTTCTCTCTTCCTTCCTTCCTTTCTCTCTAAAAAATCAATAAAAAATATCCTTGAGTGAGGATTTTAACTTTCTAGCTAAAAGCAAGTCCTGGAAGATCCCAGGCAAGCATCTTCCCTGACAAAGGCCCATCTTTCCTTTACCTGAGCCTGTCGTTGTCTTTTTGCCTCTGTGATAACATACCTTTGGAATATCCGGGTAATTTCCTTCCCACAGACCCTTTGGGGTACAATCACTGTACCAGAGCACAGACCACAGAACCCTGCTTGCTATTGTTGTTGTGTTAATTGTTAAGTGCTAACTATCTGATAGCCACCAATGTAAGAGAAATACGTGACTATGTGTTTTACTTTTTACTCAATCCCAGAGATGTCCCTGCTTGCTTTTCCCCCGCCTCCCTAATTTATCACCAATGGGATTTATGTAACTTCCTTCTGTCTTCCCTTTTGATTCTGATGCATAAAATAAGTGGTAAAACTGTCATTTGTCAGAGCATTTCCTCAATCTGTTGCGTTTTTGCTTCCCGACAATTGTCTTCTGTTTGGCTCAAATAAGCTCATGACAATTCTCTACAGGTTTGGACAGCAGGAAGCCTTTGCCATTCGGGGGTCCTATGGCTTAGTCATGACTGAATCCCGGGAGGTACTGCCAATACTTCTTGCTCATCGCCATTGGTGTGGAGTCACCCAGCTTCAGAGCCCAGAAATTTTGTCAACTGGGATACTGTCCAAAGTGTCCTTGCTTCTCTCAGATTCCTCACGAAAGGTCACCTTGTACTAAATCTGAATGGTGGAAAAAGAAAGAGACTTTGAAAAACCCTGCAATGTGCCAGGCAACACACAAAGTCTCTCAAAGCCCTCTCCCTTGATGTTTGAATTCATTAAGCAAAGGACTTAGGTTTGAAAGCACCATGGAAGTAAGTTGTTTGGGGACAAAACTTGATTATGTAAAATCTGGCAGAATCCCTCTTTCTAGTCTCTCCTGAGATTTTAGAGCAGAGTGGTGTGCAAAGGGAAGCGCACACAAATCTAAAAGGTAGCCAAAGTGACTCGCCATTTAGAAGCATTTCAGGTTCATTTCTTTGGTTGATAGTATTTTGCATCAGCATTATAATACAATTACTTCCCCAGTTGGAGGTTAACATCTCTTTCACTAGTTAATTTTTTTTAAACCATAATCTGCATTTTGTCTCTCTTTTTTTTTTGCCCATGGAAACTTTGCCTACAGCTACCCTCTCGTTCATGAATTAATTCCATCCTCTCCAAATGAGCCAGAGAATCTGTGTTAATATTCTGTCCAACTGCAAAGAAGTTCATCAGTGTTGTCAGTCTTTGCCAAAATACGGACACATCATCATATTTTCTCTTTTCTGTGGTCACTTCTGGTATTGCTCACCATCTGTGAAGAGTAGGCCTGGTGAGTCTCAAATATCTATGTGAGCACGGTGTGTTAATAGTTTTAAAACAAATAGAATATTGGGGTACTGACATAGTATTAAAATTTTGAGAACAATTCAACAGATATTGATACAGTTGTAAATAACCTGGTTATGAATAATAGGAAAGGAGCAAAGGGAAGGCCAAATAGTATAGGCATGCCCAGTAAAGTCTGGGTGACATAGGATAGGTATTCACACCTGGGAATAGGCCAGTGGCTGGAGTAGGCATGGCCACTGCAAGCATAGGAAGTTTTAAGATCTAGATTAGAAGCTCCTAAACAAAGGAGTTCTCTCTCCTGTCTCTTGGCACTCCTGTTGCAGGAGGCGCATTTTTGGCTCCCCTGCCTTTGCACACACACAATGGACTAATACACTGCAACTAGCCTAATACTAAACTGGACCCAGCTCCCCCACAGAATGGAAACTCTGGGCACTGGCCTAAACTCTGGGCACTGGCCTTACTTCTAGTTCCGCTGAATACCCACCTGCACATCTTCCAGGCCTGGTTTAAGGGAAATGGGACTTTGCAAACCAAGGGATATAAGTCCACGCAAATAAAGCTTTCTACCATAACTCATCCTCCTGTGGGGGCCTCGGGAAATGCTTATTCCGGAAGCACCCCAAGAACCCCATTCCCACTAGCAATGGAGAAAGACCATCCATGTATTTCTCCAATAACAATATCACTAAAAAATGTTAAGCACCCATGGTTAAGCCCAATTCCACACACACACTAACAGAGTAGGAATAGTCAGTGATTTGTTTATCTTAATCTAATTTTTCTTGTATTTATTTTAAATTTCTATCTTTTTTTGTGGAGGATCTTCAATTAAAAGTTTTTGTTTTTTGTCTTTCCTTTACTATCCGATCATCAGGCATCTCCATTTATCTTCCTTTAATCCATTTTTCCTCACTTAGATATCAGACAGCTTTTTCTAGAACACCATCTTATGCCATAAAGTCTCCTTTAAAAATCCGTGCCATGAATAAAACCAGACTCATGAGTCCCTTTGTTGTTCTGAGCTGCCTGACATAACATGTCACCCTCTTGCAATCTTGAATATTTTGCCCATCTGTTTGTGCTCTTCCTTTTTTTTTAAGAGTTTTGAGCATTTGTCCACATGCTGCTTCCGCTTCCCTGATCTGCCTGGAGGTCACTCACCTTCACCTAACCTTTGCCCTACCCAGGCTCTCTTGAAAGAATTCATAATGTTTTGCTTTGTATTATCACAAAAAGTGGCAACTTATTTCTCTCAGCCTCTCCTGTGAAATGATGACTTTCAGAAGTCACCAACAGCAGTGTGTCATAATTTGATAACATTTCAACCTTCCTCCAATGAATAAAATGCAGGAAGATGAAGAAGGTGTGTCCATCTTAACATGGCCACGGCAGAGCTGCCCATGTTAAGGCAGTACTCCAGGTGGTAGCCTCCTGACATGTCCAGAACACTCACAGAACCCCCTTCTACAGATTGAAGGATTTGACATTTTCTGATCTTCTGCTCCCTACCCCCTTTTTATTGGGCATGAATTGCTGAAGCAGAAGGGCTGGGACTAAAGAGATGGCAAAGAGAGTTTCTGAAACTTAATAAGTACTAAATAGATTTTATTTTAAATAACTAATTAATTAATACTCTGAAGGATACTAACCAACGGCCCTTGATTATGAGTATTCTATAATGATTAGAATTGGGTCAGTGCTACCTTTCTGGTTATTTGTTCATGGGCATATAATAGTCCATCAGAAAAATACTCCCACACAAGTAATGGGATCAGTTTAGGCAGGTGACCTAGAGAAATAAGTATTGTTCCTACTACAAAAACAGAAGGTAAAAACAAGATATAAGTCAATATATATTTTTTATTGCAAATGAGCCAGTGTTTAGATTTGTGTTTTTCCAGATCAGGATTGCTCAACCTCACAATATTGACATTTGGGGCTCGATAATTCTTTGTTGTGAGGGGCTGCCTACTCATTAGCAGCATCTCTGGCTTCTAATTACAAGATGTCAGTAGTTCCACCCCACAGACCCCAGTGTTGACAGATAAAAATCTCTCCAGAAATTTCCAAATGTCCCTGGTGCAGCAAAGTCTCCCTCAGTTGACAACCACTATGCCAGTTTAAAGAATTTTGTCTGAATAAAATGAGGTAAGGTCTTTGGAAACTCTTTGATGGTTTTCAAACTTGGAGAATTAGTTGTTATTTAATTTTCATCCAGAAATAAAGAACAAATCTCATTTACCAAAAAAGAGTTTTCTTTCTATTTGGAGCCTTTTTTTTTTTCTGCTTTCAGAAACTTCAATAGGATAGGCATGTTCTAATCCAGTGTCCTGGGAAGAGACACCTAGAGCTTTGCAATGTCAAATAACTTGCCCAAGGCCATGAACTTTTAAGTGCAAATGTGGGATATTAATCCAGGTTACAGAGACTTCAAAGACCATGTTTTATACAGCCGTACTAGATCTCTTTGTTTTACATAGTCTACGTTTCATGAATGAATTTAAGCTCCTTTTCTCAGCAGTTTTCTTAATTCTTGTATTTAAATCAGTTTCTACTTTTTGTCTGCATTGTGTTTAATAAAGTGCTGGGGCTTTGCGAGCATTAGGATTTAACTGGGGAATTCCTGCTCAGTAGGAAACTAGGATTTGCATCACAATTCATGTTTGCATTCTATCTCCATCCTTCCCATTTTCAGATATGGGTGAGAGGACCTCCAGGACTTGTTCCTCTTCCTCATTCTTTTTAAAAAATATATATATATTTTATTGATTTTTTACAGAGAGGAAGGGAGAGGGATAGAGAGTTAGAAACATCGATGAGAGAGAAACATCCATCAGCTGCCTCCTGCACACCCCCTACTGGGGATGTGCCCGCAACCAAGGTACATGCCCTTGACCGGAATTGAACCTGGGACCTTTCAGTCCACAGGCTGATGCTCTAGCCCAGTGATGGCGAACCTTTTGAGCTCGGCGTGTCAGCATTTTGAAAAACTCTAACTTAACTCTGGTGCTGTGTCACATATAGAAATTTTTTGATATTTGCAACCATAGTAAAACAAAGATTTATATTTTTGATATTTATTTTATATATTTAAATGCCATTTAACAAAGAAAAATCAACCAAAAAAATGAGTTCGCTTGTCACCTCTGACATGTGTGTCATAGGTTCGCCATCACTGCTCTAGCCACTGAGCCAAACCAGTTAGGGCTCATCCTCATTCCTTCAAGACATTCCAGGATTCATGGTAGGTCACTGTCATATTAAAAATGGCTACAAATGTATTGAGTGCTCTCATCCTAACTTCAAAACTACCTCATGTGGGCAGTGTTTTTAGTGTCCCCAGTGTATTACTGCACAGTCTGCAATGCTGAGAGTTAAGTACAAGTCATACAGTTCACTTGTAGAAGCCGGGATTCAAATCGACATGTGTTTTATGGGGGGAAAAACCCATATGTTAACAAACCTATACTAACTTTTATACAAAGGTAGTCAACAAAGATACTGATAAAGACCACTGGGGAAATTTCAGATTCATAACAGGAAAATAAAACAAGTAAACACTGGCGATGACTTCATTTGTAAATGGTGTTAGCACAGGTATGACATTGTCATCTAAGTCTCTATTTTGTTCTAGCATTTGGTATTAATTTACCTGTATCATAGGGCTCTTCCTTGGGTTGAAGCCCTACTAAGTATTCCCTGATGTGCGCAAGTGTGATATATATTTCTGCTGGGGACAAAAAAGTAAAAAAAAAAAAGTGGGGGGGGGAGGAAGCTCCACAGAATTGCCAACAAACACAATTACAATTATGACCTAAAAGAGTAGTGGTTCAGAGGAGCATTTTTGAGAAGAAGCTGAACAGAGATCTGACTATTTTTCACTTTTAGCTCAGTAAGTGTTTAGTGTATATTGCTGGGAAATGATGAAATGCAGTATAAGGTATATGTAAAATTAAAAGAAAAATAACGCTTATTTTGAAAAACTCAGAGTGATTGGATAAATTCATGATTAAAAGAAATTTTGCCCGGCCAGTGTGGCTAAATGGTTGAGTGTCGACCTGTGAACCAGGAGGTCATGGTTTGATTCCTGGTCAGGGCACATGCCCAGGTTACAAGCTCGAGCCCCAGTAGGGGTTGTGCAGGAGGCAGCCTATCAATGATTCTCTCTCATCATCGATCTTTCTATCTCTCTCGCCCTTTCCCTTTCTCTCTGAAATCAATAAAAATATATTCAAAATATTTTTATTTACCTTATAACTTATTCAGCTGACTTGATTCAGCACCTACTATATGCCAGAATCTGTTCCACATCGCAGTAATTTAAAATAAGGCACAAGAGTAAAGAATAGAAAGGGTTAACTTTTATTCTACTCTTTTACTTGTGCTTTAGACTTGAGTAAGATATGTGCTAATATCAGATAATTTCAGGGTCATTTGAAGAGTGAATTTCACCCTCTATTTATGAATGCATGGGCTACTAATGACCTGTTAGTATACATTTTGGGCATATCAACACATGACTTGGGTAAATGGAGCAATTTAGGAAATTATTCGAACCAGCAATTTAGGGAGTAGATGGCAGTCAGGAATGGATAGAGGTAAGCCCTTTCACCCGGTGGAATTACTGAGATACGAAAACAAAATAATTTTTCTTCTTTCTACTTTCAAAACACTCCATGAGGGGAAAAATCACCATCATGAGCCCTCTCTCATTTGGGCAACACTTTATATGATTTTTATTGTCCCCGAGGCTGTGTCTCTTTCTTAATATATATCATGAGTGGATGGTGCATTTGACAAAGGCATTCTAATAAGGAGGAATTTCAGCTTCCCTCAAAAAGGCTTTTCGAATGCAATTCTGCTTCCACAGATGAAAACATTTGCCAAGCGCGTGTCACAAATTAGACATCTGAGAAGCAGGCAGCCAGTGTGTTAATTATTGGGATTAATTTAATGAACTTATTCTCGTTAGGCTTTATGAGCCATGCGGTACACAGTAGCGTGTGCAAGTCCACAACCACAACCCAGTGATGTCAGGAGGTAATTAAGGGCACCGATGAGCATTTCTGCAGGAAAACAAGGTACGGCGAATGCTTTGTGTGTAACCGCGTTGTTGGATGGAATTAAGGATCGCTAATTACAGAGAACTAAGTAGCAATCCTTTTCGTCGCAACAAATCAAGGGAGAAGTCAGTCTGGCTTCCAAAAACAAATGTTGAATATACACATAAATCATAATGTTTCGCAGCCGACACTTCATCCCGGGTGTGATGAGCTATGTAATAGTGTTTTACTGCCACATGATCTGGAAGTAGGCACAGTTTGTCATCAGAAGGATTTTTAAAGTGTTGATCTTTTAGAAACAGAATCTCACACTTCAAATGTCCTTATGATGGAAAACACAGGAAACAGATGTTCTTTTTTTAGTCTATTGGCACTTCGTCGTTATCGCTCCTGATATAAAGAAAATTGAAGATAGACTATGAGGCAGATGAAAAAAAAAAGGACTTGTTTCCACATATTCCATCCCATCTCCACGTCTCCAAAAAGAGAAAGCGGTGGAGGGTCAGAGTGGGTCAGAGTTTAGCAAGAAATCAAAAATAGAAACCGTTCAGAAAATCGGACATAGAGTGATGATGTCCTAGAAAAAAAAACACTGTGTCAGCTCTAAGATCAGACCTGTGCTCATCTCATAGGTAGCCTATTAAAGCTATTTAAGTAAAACTTAGCATATTTCCAATTTGGAATAATGAAGTTACATGAGAGCTGGGAAAACAGGAGTTAAAAACAACGTTTAAAAGATACATTAATACATTAGCCTATGTATTGAATGTAGCTTACAAATTCAAACTGTCTAGGTATCATTTTCCTCATCTCACATTAAAAAATTCATAAACGGCATGGCATAGTGGATGAGTGTCAACCTATGAACCAGGAGATCACAATTAGATTCCTAGTCAGGCACATGCCCGGGTTGTGGGCTCCATCCCCAGTGCAGAAGGCAGCCAATCAATGATTCTCTCTCATCATTGATGCTTCTATCTCTCTCCCCCTCTCCCTTCCTCTCTGAAATAAATAAAAATATATATTTAAATGGAAAAAATACATAATTTTTTTATTATTGGCAAGTGAGATCACAGGCACTCGAGTTTTTTAAAGCAATAATATGTGATATAAATCAAGGGAGTCAATGATGATCATGTTAATGGTGATACTGCTGACAAGGTGATGATGATGATGATTTTCAACAAACCCCCAAACTGAAAATGCATTAGGAAATGGGCCTTGCATGACCACCCTCCATGCCCTTGACAATGACCTCTTAATATTATTAATTTAATTTTGTTTTTCAGCATACTTGAAAGAAGAGTCATCCGTTCTTCTCAACGGATGCATTCCTTTCCTCTTTCTGATTCTTGGACAGGAGGATTAGGCCTAAGTCCAGAGCTGATTCCTACATAAGGATCCATGTCCCTGGGGTGTGAGAAGAATGTACATGTTGGTTGCTCTAGGGATCCCCACAAGGCCTGCAGAAGAAGCTGTGTGCAATGAATGAATCATGTTACACAGTGGAGTGTGTCTTCCATGTGGTTCTACCTCCCACTTTAAAACAAATTTAAATAGTGAAAGCTTTGTATTCTAATAAGATGTCTCCTGTCAAGTGTCTTTGCCTAGTTCCTATGGGTTTGCTAACTTGCTGGTGGGTTGGATCTGCTGTGTCCTGAGGGTGCACATCTTTGTGTATGTGTGTATTTTCTGCTTTGATGTTCTTTCATCTATGTTTGGTTAGGAGTGATAAGACTCAGAAAGTCAGAATGAGCTTCATAATTAAACTTAAAGATTCTCATACCCGGAGGCCACAGAGACACATCCAGCCAATAAATTCATATAAATAAATAATAATAAAGAGGCATGACATTTGAATAGGAGGCTTATGGATTTCATGTGCAATAGCTGCAACTCACAGCTAAAAGCTTCAGTAGGATTAAGGAAATTTAATTAGTGCTATTTTGAAATGGAATTTCTAGACCCATGTGACTTCAGTTAATGAAATCCTCTCCTCAAATATCTAGTTTATTCACAGGTGGAAGGATGAGAAAAAGAGCAAAGAGTTCTTCAAGACAATCTTAAAGATCACAAATCTCTGGAAACACATTCCAATCAACACAACTTCATTGCAAAGTGTTTCTGAATGTTGAATGCATAATAGAATGTCTTTGACATTACAGTCCGGTATGGAGGTGAAGATTGACATTAATCTAACTATCTGAAATAGCAAGCGTGGAATGAGATTATATTCTCAGATTTCCCTACTGTTTGAGCCAACCTTTATTTCTTTGACAGTAAAACTCAAAATTGCCCTTATGATCTGTACTTAAATCTTATAAATTACTCTACAGCTACAATGCATCAGTATTTTTATTATAGGGCTATTGGGGAAAACTATTAATTTAAAAACAAAACACTCTTCAATAAATGGTGTTGGGAAAATTGGACAGATATATGCAAGAAAATGAAACTAGACCACCAACTTACACCATACACAAAAATAAACTCAAAATGGATAAAGGACTTAAATGTACGACAGGAAACCATAAAAATTCTAGAAGAATCCAAGGGCAACAAAATCTCAGACATATGCCAAAGCAATTTCTTCACTGATACAGCTCCTAGAGCAGTTGAAACTAAAGAGAAAATGAACAAATGGGACTACATCAAAATAAAAAGCTTCTGCACAACAAAAGAAACCATCAACAAAACAACAAGAAAACCCACTGCGTGGGAAAACATATTTGCCAACGTCATATCTGATAAGGGCCTAATCTCCAAAATTTATAGGGAACTCTTACAACTTAAGAAAAAGAAGATAAACAATCCAATCAAAAAATGGGCAAAGGATCTAAATAGACACCTTTCAAAAGAGGACATTCAGAAAGCCAAGAGACATATGAAAACATGCTCAAAGTCACTAATCATCCGAGAAATGCAAATCAAAACAACAATGAGGTACCATCTCACACCTGTCAGAATGGCTATCATCAACAAATCAACAAACAACAAGTGCTGGAGAGGATGTGGAGAAAAAGGAACACTGTGCACTGCTGGTGGGAATGTAGACTGGTGCAGCCACTATGGAAGACAGTTTGGAGTTTCCTCAAAAAACTGGAAATGGAACTCCCATTTGACCCTGTGATCCCACTTCTAGGAATTTATCCCAAGAAACCAGAAACACCAATCAGAAAGGATATATGCACCTATATGTTCATAGCAGCACAATTCACCATAGCTAAGATCTGGAAACAGCCTAAATGCCCATCAGTAGATGAATGGATTAGAAAACTGTGGTACATCTACACGATGGAATACTATGCTGCTGTAAGAAAGAAGGTACTCTTACCATTTGCAATGGCATGGATGGAGCTGGAGAGCATTATGCTAAGTGAAATAAGCCAGTCAATGAAGGAAAAATACCACATGATCTCACTCATTCATGGATAATAGAGACCATTATAAACTTTTGAACAATAATAGATACAGAGGCAGAGCTGCCTCACACAGATTGTCAAACTGCAGCGGGAAGGCCAGGGAGGGTTGGGGGGCAGGAGGGAGGGGGTTAAGAGATCAACTGAAGGGCTTGTATGCATGCATATGAGCATAACCAATGGACATAAGACACTGGGGGGTAGGGGAAGCCGGGGTATTGTCAAGGGCGGGGGGAAAAAAAAGGACACATATGTAATACCCTTTGTAATGCTTTAAGCAATAAAAAAAAATCATCAAAAAAAATAAAAATAAAAACAAAACAAACCACACAACAAAAAGAAATGGCAATGTGTTTTGATACCCAACTCAAAAGGACAATGGAGAAAATGATACTGGGTTTATGGCTTCACTTATAAGTTTGTAGTTTGGGGGACAGTGCAATTTCTCCGACAAAACGTGTTCATTGTTAGTAACAGACTTTATCTGCTTTTTCATTCCTTTTCCTTTGAAGCATATGGTTCGGAATGGTGTTGAATCTTTTTAAAAGTCTGCCTCTTGGGAAAGGGAAGCAAGAGAGGTAAAAACTAGACTGTACAAGTTAGCCAACATGTGCCACAGATTCATAGGTAAACTGCTAGGGGGAGGCCTTAGGGAATTGATGTCTTCCTAGTTTGGGGTTTTAACCAGGGCATGTGACTCTGATACTTTTTTCTTTTAAAACTCTAACACTTTTGAGGAAAATAAGAGGATGGGAATCAATTCTACAATTTTGCTTCTTAGACTATTTCAGAAAGGCAAGAGGATAACTAAAATTAGACTCAATAGGGGTCACCTAAATCAATCCTGTGCTGTAGGGAAGGAAATGAAAAAGCCATCCGTTGGAAGAGTTCAGCACTGAGATAAGTTCATGTTTTCTCACACTGAATCTTAGGACAGGAATGGGAGGTGGGTTTTACTATTTCCTTTTTGTAGATGAGCAAGCAGGATAAATAACCTGGTTATATATATATATATATATATATATATATATATATATATATATATATATGCCTAAGCAACCATTACAACTGGACAACTAGACGACCAGCTGGTAGCTATGATGCGCACTGACCACCAGGGAGCAGACACTCAACACAGGAGCTGCCCCCTGGAGGTCAGTGCACTCCCACAGCCAACCTCCCGTGGCTGGCCAATCTCCTGCAGTCCCTCCCCACAGCTGGCCTGCCCTGATAGGCCCCGATCAGTCCGGTTCACCGGCCAAGCTGAGGAACCCCACCCGTGCACGAATTCGTGCACCAGGTCTCTAGTAGATAATATTCTATTAAGGCTTTTCTTGTTTCCAGACACGGATGTACTCAAACTCAAGTGACACAGGAATCCCAACTCCTCCTGGACAAGGGTGCGTGTTCAGCCATGCGGACCACCCTGCACTGTTTCAGGGAGAGTTTGCACCCACTGCAGGCCTGGAACTGGGGCCCTGACGTGACTGGAAATGGGAGTCTTGTTGATACTCGGACCATGATATTTTTGGAAATAGATGTAAGTTCATCTCTGCTGTTCTCTGCCATTGGTGGGGTTGTGAGCACTGCCCAGACTATGCTGCCATTGCTGTTGCTGTTAGCGTCTGTTTAGAATTTCCATTATTCAGGTGCCCATTGACGACAGGAGTTTTCACAGGCAGATTCTACGGCTGTCAGCTTCCTCCCTTGTCTCTTAATTCAGGTTTCTTTCTTTTTTGTTTATTTTTGTTTGTTTGGTTTCTGTTTTTCCATTGATTTTTAGAGAAAGTGGAAGAGAGGGGAAGAGACACAGAGAAACATTGATGTGAGAGAGACACATAGATTGGTTGCCTGCAACCAAAGCATAAGCCCTAGACCAGAATCAAACCTGGACCCTTCAGTCCATAGGCCAACACTCTATCCACTGAGCCAAACCAGCCAGGGCTTATTTCTGGTTTCTGAGAGAAACAATCTCTTCAGACCAGTTTATCCCTGGTTCACGTGTTTTATACCAGCCTGTGCCTTATTGCTCTCGTTGCCCATGGGAAGTGCCTCCCCTCCCCTAGGTGTGGTTTTTATTACAGTTCTAATTAGCTGAGACCCGAGATTGGACTTGTGAGATACAAGAGAACATGTGTGTAGAATAGTTCCAGATACTTTTGCTAAGTAATGACTGATACATATATATCAATGGAAGGTAAAATGACTTACAGCTATTTCTAATAAAGATGCACTTCATATTTTTCAGTTACTGATACAAGCAGTTTGATGTACCTCATGTTCATAAATATAAAAGTTTATATAAAATAGATAGGGTTATCTAGGAAATTGAACAGTGTTCCTCCCTTAGGGATCTGTAAAGACCTATATTTCTCTCTATTTTTGGGGGGGATTTGTAAATACTTATAATGATAAGACAATTATACTTCTATCAGGTGCCAATATTTATGTGTATTTTATATATTTAACTAGAGGCCCGATGCACGAAATTCATGCAAGGGGCTTGGCCCTGGCAGCCGTGGCGGCTGCCCTCAGCCCTTGCAGCCCCGCCTTCATCTGGAAGGTCATCCAGAAGGATGTCCAGAAGGTTGTTCGGCTGTCTGGTCTAATTAGCATATTACGCTTTTATAATTATAGATATTACCTATATTATTACATTTTACATTATGTGATTTTTACATTTCATATATTTTAATTTTATTTATGATCCTTTTTGATCTTTCTTTCTTTTCTTTTTTTCCAATATGTTTTCATTGATTTTTAGAGAGAGAGGAAGGGAGAAGGATAGAGAGATAGAAACATCGATGAGAGAGAAACATCATCAATCGGCTGCCTTCTGTATGCCCCCTACGGGGATCAAGCCTGCAACCTGGGTATGTGCCATGACAGGGAATTGAACTGGTGACCACTTGGTTCATGAGTCGATGCTCAACCACTGATCCACACCAGTTGGACTGGTCTTTATTTCTATGACATTAAATGTGGCACTTAAATCTTAGTCATATAATAGTAAATATGAGCAAATTATATATATATATATATATATATATATATATATATATATATATATATATCTCCTAGTATTAAAGCTGATTTGTAATGTTTGAACTAATATAAATTAACCAAGCCATCACTTCTCAATCTTTATAGTATTTAATAAAAATGTGCATATTTATTTGAAATGACTAAGTTGCTTTACATTTATACACTAAGAGTAATTCTCATCAAAAGCTAAGTTTTAAAAAAGAATTTACTGTTTTATCATTTATTCTTGGAAGAAGAAAATAAAGCCACATTATCACCGTTGCAAGAAACAGCTAAAGGGTCTGTGACCTTTAGTGTCCAGCTCTAACTTGAGTTCTCTTTGAACTCCCCCCCCACCACCACCCAGCAAGTTTAGGGTCACCATCCTAGGCTCCCAGGAAAGGGCAAGATGAAGCCTGTGTTGCTCTCTCTCATCATCATCGCTACCATCATCACCAAAGTTATAGAATATGCATAACTTTTGGGCCCCAGAAAACGTGTGTGTGTGTGTGTGTGTGTGTGTGTGTGTGTGATAAACGTCTTTGCTTATTGTGTTAGGATGAATCATCCAAGAAGCAGACACCAAGATGGCAATAAACACAAAGAGACTTTAAAGGAAAGGTCTGTGTGAGACCAAATGAGGAGGGAGCTGGGAAGGCTCAGAGCCATTAGGCAGCCATGGAATTCTCTCTCTGGGGGAAGGAGGGAGCTGGGGAATTTGGCAGGAAGCATCCTGGATTGCCATGCATCCTAAAAAAGATTTGGCAAGATCATCCGGGTATCCTTCAACCAAAATGAGCTGTTTGGTGAGTCCTGTTTTTCCTGGAAATAGACTCTTTTTTTTAAAGTAAAGACTTTTGTAAAAAAAATATGCCATAGGTGACTTTAGTGGCCTGGAGTCCATCCTTCTAATACTCAGCTCCAAACAAAGTCCCACTGATAACAGCTACAAGTGTTATTTATTTATTTTTTTACTCCAGGCAGCTGGAAGCAAAAGGACCATCATGTGACTTCATTTCCATATTGCTGTTAGGGCAAACTCACTCCCCACAACCCGTTTTTCTTTCTTTTCCCCCCTATCACAGGCAGAAAAAAAAATCAAACAATCTGTTAATGAGCATTTGGTGAAGTGTAATGAATACACTCTAATTTACTAATTGAGGCTCATTCCACAACTCTCCTCTAATAAGCTTCTTAATGTGCTTAACTGCAAGTGTCCAAAATAGTTATTGAGATGTGTGAAAATTTCCCATTCTGTATGTTAAAATTTTGATAATGTTGCAGTTTGATTAATTGAGAGAAAATGTTTTATGTTTCACTAACAAAGAGGAAAACATAAAAGCAGGACTATCATACAATTACATCTTGTAGAAGGAACTAAATGGCAAGTAACATTAGCCAAATAAATAAAGCATTTTTTGAAATAACTTTCAGTCCAATAGGGCACTGACTTCAGTTTTTATGCAATGCCTATCAGAAAGAGATTAACCAAATTACGTATATGCACATATGCATAACCCATAGGCACAGACAATAGCCTGGTGTAGGGTGAAGTGGGTTGGAAGAGGTAATGGGAGAAAAATGGGGGACATCTGTAATACTCTCAACAATGAAGATAAATTTTTAAAAGCTCACATTAAGGCATTTTCTAATTATCATGTTTAAGCAATATAACATATATATTAGTTAATATTTTGTCAATTATAGAAGGCCAGAAAGACAAATTCACCCTTTCTAGTTTCAATCAAATTCAATTTCTTCTCTTTAAGTATTTGTTTATGTTGACATTGGCTTGGGTCAGTCATAACATCAAAACCCTTTGTCTTTGTGTCTCTCTCTCTTTTACCCCACCATTGTGCTTCCTTCTTAGCAGATTTCATTCCTGTGAAATTAAGAAAAAATTCTCAAAACGTTGCCCAACCACCACCCCTTTGAAAGACATGCATAGATCCTTCTAGCTTCCTTGGGTTAATGTTGATGAATTCTGTTTAGCTGTCATTGGGTGATTCCTTAAGTAATCATTGTGAAAGGGAATGCTACACTCTGTGCTGGCCTAAGTCACATGCCCCCCTCTGCAGCTGGGTGTAGATTCATCACTCAAACTACAACACTAGGGGTGGGTCCCTCTCACAAGTGGGCATTCCTATTGGACAGACATAAATAAGGGACATCTACTATAGCCAATGTGCAGGAAATCTGAGCTTAAAAAATTCCACTTAAGCAAATTCCACTTAGATAATCATCACATTCTCCTTTCAAAGCAAAGGTAAAAATTTGGGGAAGCTAGAGGTTGAGTCGTGTGGTATATGGGTGTGGCTAAAATTTATTTTTGGAGCAATCATAACTGTCTTTTTTTCACCTTGCTGTGCAATTTTAAGAAATGATACCATTTTAAACTTTCGAACAATAATAGATACAGAGGCAGAGCTGCCTCACACAGATTGTCAAACTGCAGCGGGAAGGCCGGGGAGGGTTGGGGGGCAGGAGGGAGGGGGTTAAGAGATCAACTGAAGGGCTTGTATGCATGCATATGAGCATAACCAATGGACATAAGACACTGGGGGGTAGGGGAAGCCGGGGTATTGTCAAGGGCGGGGAAAAAAAAAAGGACACATATGTAATACCCTTTGTAATGCTTTAAGCAATAAAAAAAAAAAAGATAGCAGAGAAAGTTAAAAAAAAAAAGAAATGAAGTGTACAGGTTTCCCTAAAGATGTGGCACAGCTTTCCTCAAGCAAAAAAAATGCAAGTAATGTTCTCTTCAATATCTCTATAATATATCGTGAAGCTCCAAGAAAAAATAGTTAAGTTAATATGACTTACTAATGTTTCCACGCTGTGATGAAATTCTCATAATACTGAAGGAAAATGAATTTCTTTTTGCATTCATTTTGTGCCCATTTTCATACATTTTTCTAGAACAACTCAATCCCTGGCAAGAAGTAAAGAAAGTTGTCTCGAGTTTATTTCCTGTTCTATCTGCCCCAGGATTTTGTTTGAGTCCAAACCTCCCACTCACCAGCTACAGGAGAGAAGTCAGTATATTTCAAAAAGTTTAAAAATCCTTTAGATCAGTGTGCACAATCAGCAAGTAATTTGTAATTGCCAAGAAAACCCAACAGGCATAAGAATACCTATTTATAGACACATTTATTGGCAGAATGTATTCTCATTACTGGATATCGATGGGAAGGACAGCTTCAAGTTATACAATACCACTGACCACAAATGGGTGTGGCATGGATGTGGGAGGGCAATTGGGGAATGAAAGAGACTCATTAAATATTATAAAGAAATTCAGTGTTCATGGAAGACTATGGACTTAGAGCCAAGAAACTAAATCTGCTCCTATGTAACAATGCTGCTAAAGACAAGCCACTTAGCATATTAGACCTCATTTTATCTAACCTGCAACATAAAGGTTTTTATACCAGAGTTCTTTCTCATCTCTACTGGCTTTCTCATGTTTCTTCCCATGTCATAAGGGTGCCATGGCATGTGTCTGTGTTTAAATTTATTATTTCTTAAAATGTGGCTTCCTTCTTTTCCTCACTCCTCCCTGATATCAAATTCAAAAATGTATTCCCTATTCCTTCCAGATATCAGGGCTAAAATCGGATGTTAAGAAATCAATGTCGGCATGGCAACATTTATTATGGCAATGAAAAAAAGTATTTTGAAATATTGGCAAGGTGCAAAAGACATTTTAATATAAGTAAAGCATATTATAGACATTTAGATTCATACACATAGATGAGCATATTTTTTTTCCATGGGATAAGATAAAGTTGCACTATTGGGGCAAAAAACATTATGTATCCTATAGACCAGTCACAGACATGTTAACAAGAAAATCATTCTCAAACTGGCAAAGCAATGAAGAGGTATCCATACTCATTAGACATCCTCATTGTGAGAAATTTCTGAACATCCTTAAAACAAAGATCTGATTTTCTCAGTAAAGACTGCTTAAACTTTAATAGAGGCCAATGCCTATTTGTCCTTGGACATATGTCCAGAGTGATTTAAAGAGGTAGGAGATGTCAAGCCCTACTGGTCATGTGATGGAAACTGGTTCTCATGAGAGGACTATTGGGTCATAGCAATATCTACAATAGACAAAGATATTCCAGAAAAAGGTTCATCTTCCAGTGTTTACTTCTCAGAAATGGTAACTAGAAAGAAACTCAATGCGATGAAAAAAATGAATGACTAGACACATGAAACTTGACCTACTCAAGAAATCAAAGTATATTTGTAGATAAATGGATTTCTAATACAATTTGAATGAGTTGCTTCTTGAGGCAGTCACCAGCAATCTCTCACCCATTAAGCAAAACATTTCCAAGTGTTAATTGGAAATAATGGAATTAACGTTTGACATCAGAACTATTAGGTTCAAATTCTGACACTCACATTTGCCAGCTGGTCAACCTGAACAACTTAGCCTTTATAAGTTTGAGTTTTCTTCTCTATAAAATGGGAATAGTAATTATTAATTCCCAGGGTCTCTATGATGATTATATTGAAATTATATAAGATAATGCATGTAAAGTGCATTCAATATATTTTGGGTATTTATTTCTCCATTGTTTATAGGAAGAGAGTCCTTTCACATAATATGATTCTTAAAGTGTAAAAGGACCTATATAAAAATACATCCATATATATAAAAGCCTAAGTGACCGAGTGACCGAATGACCAGTTGTCTGGTCTCTATGATGCACACTGACAACCAGGGGACAGACGCTCAATGCACAGGATCGGGCTCCCTCCTGTCTGGTTCGGGCCTGCGGGGATCGGGCCAAAACCGGCTATCCGACATCCCCCGAAGGGTCCCGGATTGCGAGAGGGCACAGGCCAGGCCTTGGGACCCCACTGGTGCACATGCACCAGGCCTCCAGTAATATAATAAAATGATCTATCTATCTATCTATCTATCTATCTATCTATCTATCTATCTATCATGGATTGAATGTTTTGTCTCCTCAAAATTCATTTTGAAGCTCTAACCAGCCCCCTCCCATTATTATAGTATTTGGAGACAGGGCTTTGGGAGGTAATAAGGGTTGAATTAGGTCATAAGGTTAGGGCCTTCATAATGAGATTAGTGGCCTTATAAAAGGAAGAAGTGATATTCTCTCCCTCCCTCTCTCTCGACATGCACAAATAAAAGGCCACATTAAAACATGTAGGAAGGTGTCTACCACAAGCCAGGGAAAGGGCCATCGCTAGTTTGATCTCAGAATTCCCAGCCTCCAGTAAATGTATGTTGTTTAAGTCACCCAGTCTATGGTATTTTGTTACAGCAGCCTAAGTAGAGTCGTACAATACATAGTAACTTTTCTTGAAAATGCCAGTAACATATATCTCTCCTATCCCTGCCACCATAATGTAGGAACCTTATTACACATACAGCATAAAGCACATCATGAGATCACCCCTAAAATATGCCAATGATCTATGAGTTTACTTTTTTATGTCAACCTCAGAGACCAGGAAACTGCCCTTTTAGCAATTCAGAACCAGTGGGAATATCCACTATTTCACACATCTGTGATAGGAGCTTATCTTTTTCCTCGAATCTCACTACTTGATACTAACCTAGTACATAGCAGGTATACAATAAACGTCTGTTACATCTAACAAGTGAATTAATAAATTTAGGTAACCGTTCAGATTATTCTTTAATAAGGCTGGAATTTATTATTATTATTATTAACATATGTTTTTATTGACAAAAAAACATACAAGGAAAGACAGAGGGTTCAATCCTAGGTGGGGACACCTGAGTATGTACCAAACATCGTTCTAAAGTAATGGCTTTTAGAGAACAGTCCCAGCAACAGCAGTGTCAGCATTATCTGGGACATTTGTTAGAAATTCAAATTCAGGAGCCCAACAGCAAACCTGCTGAGTCAGAAAATCTTGGGTTAGGGCCTACCAACCTGACTTAAAAAGCTGTCAGGCGATTCTGGTGTCCGCACCCCTGAGAACCACTGTCCTACAACTTTATCTCTTGGCTCCCGCCCATGACTCATGCACGTTAGGACGATATACTGAAGTGTCAGAAGTCCAGACAAGAGACTCCACTGTCCCTAAGGAGATCTTTTCTCCATCTCAGTTAGGACCTGCTTGGCGTGGCTTGTTGGGAAAATCTCATTTTACCAATAAAAAATAATGATCTCTAGCTGATGTAATGACTCCTATCCATCATGTTAACAACCTCGGCAAAAGGTTATCTTGGTAATTTATCTGTATCGGCTGCTTCTCTCGGTGACCCAGACATTTAGAGATGCAGTTGCAAATGGGAGATTAGAACAATTTGGAGGACAGTGAGCACCGAGGGAGCACAGGTGTCCTCCCAGCTGAGGGTGAGGCAGCAGGGTCATTTGTTGAAGAACATGACCTGGGACTTTGTGCAGCAGAACGGAGCCACCTGATATATCCTCCAGTGCGGTGTGCAATCCCACTAAGAGCAGTAGAGCGCTTATGGGCTCCAAGCATTTCATTTATTCAACAAGTAGGAAAACACCTATATATGTATGCACCTCAAGGGTTTAAGTCCCTTACAGTGTACTTATGATTGCTTAAGGGAACTCAATCAGAGCTAGAGTACAATCCCAATTTCACAATGGCAGCCTTGTCCACACGTTGTGGTATGCGAGAAAGATAAGGGACTGTGCCAGCATCTGAACGTAAAGTTCTTAGTTACTCTCATGTGATCAAGAATGAATTACTAAGTCTCTCACATTTGCTGTTTATTCATCTACAAAATTAGAGTTGTGGTTTCCACTTCTTTGAGGTGCTATGATGATGTAAAACATTCATAGCATATAGGCCTCAAATGTGTTCTCTTTTTCTTCTTTACCTTCTTTCCTGCCTGCTAGGATTTCTATCATTTAGAGAGCTAAACGCCTCTATCATTTGATCATTAAGATTTAGAGCCTCAAGCCTAGGTTGAATGTAAGGCCCAGAGATTTTCAAGTGTACCTACTGTTTATGCCTAGTGTTGCTAGATATTATAGCAACTACATCTTGTTAAGGATAAAGAACAAAACACTCACAGACATGGGCTGATGTATATACGAAATCCCTTACCACCTAGAATAGAGTTATTGTGGTCCTTTCATGAATGAGTTGTGTATTGAGCTGGAACCCTGAAAAACAGACATCGAAGTAACTTGGAGAAAATAAAAGTTTTAAAAAAAAGTTGAGGAGGGGCGAAATAGCTGATCTGTGCTTAGTATTTTCTAACTCTGTTGGGGATGGGGGAGGCATCGATTAATATAATTCAATTCATATCGCCAGTGACTGAGTAAATGCATGGGGCCAGGGAATCCACTCAGTGATGGTGAAGGCTAGGTAAGAAAGCCAACATGGCTGTCCTCTCTGAGTTCAGAATCTAAGAGGGCAGATAGGAGAAATCCACTAGGGGTAATTACTGGTTAAGTAATATTTTATTGTAAGCTCTTGTCCAGACAGAAGTTTGTGCTGCTTACACTAATTAGGAATGATGTACTCAAGGATTTTCAAATATGTGAGTGACAGCCCCCAGGAGACCATTTGAGGATTAGCAGTAGACAACTTACCTACTAGAGTCCTTGAGGAAGTCTTTAGATGCCCTGGTCTATGCATAATAGATTGGTAACCAGAAACGCTCAAGTTTGCTTCTAAGATAGCAATAGAGACTTTGGGTTTCTTTATTCATGAACTCTCTGAGCTGGTTTCATCGTTTGTAAAATGTGTCCTTCATGGCAGGGCTTATGAGTTTGGCAAGAGCTTTTACCGCCCAAAACATAGACAATGCTATTACTGATGTTACAAAATCACATGGTGAAGGTGGTGTCTGCCAGATCTTTCTATTCTACTATATATTTTTTTTCCTTTTACAATGAAGGGTTATACTGCAGTGTTATAGTTTGAGAAGTTTGCAATTAAGGGGTTTTAGTGAGGTTATAGGTAGGTTAGAAGTTGGGAAGCAGTAAATCTTCAAATTCCCAATAATTTTATTTAAGCATTTAATATTCAGTGATGATCACTGCCTGGAATAATTATTACTTTGGTGCCTACAAAACAGTTATTTAAGCCCTAGCCAGTTTGGCTCAGTGGATAGAGCGTCGGCCTGTGGACCGAAGGGTCCCGGGTTCAATTCTGGTCAAGAGCATGTACCTAGATTGCAGGATCCTGGCCCTGGTCAGGGGCATGTGGGAGGCAACCAATCAATCTGTATCTCTCTCACTACAGTGCTTCTCCCTGTCTCTCCCTCTCACCTTCCACTCTCTCTAAAAATCAATAGAAAAAAATAGCCTCGGGTGAGGATTAAAAATAAATAAATAAATAAATAAATAAATAAATAAATAGTTATTAAAAGGATATATATCATCCTTGATACATTTACCAGCTGGCATTCCTATCCTCAGTTTTTGTTTTCTTGATTTTTTACAGAGAGGAAGGGAGAGAGATAGAGAGTTAGAAACATCGATGAGAGAGACACATCGATCAGCTGAGAATCAGAATCTAAAAGGATGGAGAGGAGAGTGTCTGGTTCAATTCAGCTCTTCCACAGCCAGGCCCGGGGCAAGGACTGATTCAGTGTCTCTGCCTTCACTTTGTGATGACCAAGGTAGACAGGTATCTGCTGCATCCAACTTTGAACTTCATAATAACCTTATTTTTCTTGATCTTGACAGCACTGGCATCTTTTCGTCTGGCTGCGAGCAGAAAGTCCTTGATGTCCTCAATTTCTCGAGGCATCACCACAAGGCAAGCAGGAGAGTGGCTGGCACAACAGCAGTGAGAAGAGAGGACAGAAAAGAGACTCCTGTTTGCCAGCAGTTAATCCCTTACTTAGAGGAAATTGGGCATCTTTGAGAATTATTTTGAATATTACTATGTGTTATAATCCAATACTGTTCTTATTGTGGATGCCAAGAAGCCTGATATTTGGACAGTAGGCGCCTCTTCAAGCTGATTCGTGTGCCTTTTGATACATCTCTGGTTTTCTTTGTTCACGTCCTGCTTCCGCACACAGTTATTGCCCACCCTACTTTGCTTCATATATTTTGGGTCACTTGGGTTTCTCTGTCATCTAATGTGCTAAAGTGATGCATTTTGGGTAGTTGTGTTTGTTCTTCCCATTCTCCCTCCCCCGCCCCCAAATGGTTACTGTCTGTCACAAAGTTTTTGGGTGTTTGAAATGCAGCAACATAAAATAGTTCATTCACATCAAATATCTCCAAGTAGGTATTGCTATATGTGACGGTGAATTGTGGGAATCAACTTGACTGGGCCAAGGAATTCCCAGAGAGCTGATGAAGTCACTTCTGAGTGTGTCTGTGAGGGTATCTGGAAGAGATTCGCATTTGGATCGGTGGGCTGAGTAAACCAGATGTTTCTCCCCAACGTGGGTGGGCAGCACTCAATCCGCCGAGGGCCTGGATAGAACAGAAAGGCAGAGGAAGGCTGAATCCCTCCTCTGCCTGACTGATGGAGCTGGGACTCCAGTCTCTGCTCTTACCATTCCTGGTTCTCAGGTCTTCAAGACCCAGAGTGGAATGTGCATGGCTCTCTAGCTGTTTAACCTTCAAACCCGGTACCAAAGGCTTTCCTGGGTCTCTAGTTTGCAAACAACTAATTGAGGGACAGCTCAGCCTCCATAATTGCATTAGCCAATACCTTATCGTAAACCTCTTTAAATACTAATATATTTCAATTTGAAATTATCCAATTTGTCATCCAACTCTTGTCTATGTGTGTGTATCTAGCTATATCTATATGTCTCTATCGATGTACCTACCTATCAATCTATTGATCTATATATATTCTCTTTGGTTCTGTTTCTCTGAGAACCCTGACTACTTTGTGCATGTTAAAATCTAGAGAAAGCATTACTCTAGAGATATAAGTGTGAAATTCATCAAAACATAAATAATAATTGAAGAGATGCCGGAGGAAGAAACAATTCATGGGGAGAATAAGTGGAAGTGAGTAGAAAGGAGACTAGAAATGAGCATAAGAGACAGACAATTAAATGGTTACCCACAAACATTTTACCTACTCTAGTAGAAATATTTACAGATGTTAGAGCTTTAAAAAAGAGGCAATTGCTTATCTTGTCTGGGCAGATCACAGATGGCTGTAAAGGGAAATTATGCTCGAACATAGTTTGAAGGTTGACTGAAAAATCACCAAATGAAATGGCAGAGGAATTAAGCAGTGTGTTAGGTAGGAATGGTGCAAAAAAGACTGTTAGCTCTGCAACTGAATTTGCTGTTTCTTTCATAACCTGGAATTGTCACTGGGAGAAGGTTGCCCAGCCAAAAAATACAGTCCCCAGACACATGTCTTGTGACCTCATGCTTACCAATGGGAAGTGAGCTTAAGGGATGTATGTCACTTCCGGGCCAGAATTTGAGGAAGTATGTTGTTTTGGATTTGTTTATTTGTTTGTTATTATTGCTGCTGCTGTTTGTCCATTGTCTCTATCTTGGTTAGAAGAGAAATCTGAGAGCCTGGGAATGGGAATCTCCACGTGACATAATCCCTGTGCTAACCAGGGACATCCTCAGTGACAGGTTCATGAAGAAAAAGTGAAATTCTGTTTTGGTAGGCCAGGGACATTTTATGTGGGTAGGACATCCTCCTCCTCTGCAGCTACACTACATTGTTGTAGGTTAGGGTAGAGGGTATTCAAGAAATATGGGACATGAGATTGAGAGTTTGCAGGAATCAGATGCCCAGGGTTTGACTTGCTTCAGATTGAACTCAACACATTTTCTTAAAGACAAGTAGTAAATTGGCAAGATCAAATCTCTCTTTTGAGAAGTAAGCACAGAAAATCATTTTATTGCCTCTTAGCCCACTTTCCCTCCCCCATGAACACAGACTATCATTACAAATGCAGTCTTTTTGCATGCATGTGCCACTCATGCCTATGTCATTTTTATCTTCGTCTATCTCTATTATCCTTTTGCAGAAAGTGAGAGTCAGGGAGAAGTCTCTTTTTTAAAATGCAAGAAAACCTACCGTGAACTTCTAATCACCCCCAGATTCGCAAGCTTATATGCTGCAGAAGTTTGATTTATTAAATGGTAGAATGATAGTTCTTCCCCCCCCCCCCCGCCACTGAACTTATTAGCGCACGGCTCACACTGTGAATAAGAAAGTAATGAGTGAAATGGAACCATTTGATATCTCTATTGTGTGCGTTGGTAAGTGAACAGGAAGAAAGGAGAAGACCTTCAAGCATCTTAGCTACATTTTGTACAATGGGACACAGTACATAAGGACTCCTTGTTGAACTGTAATTATAACAGAGCCACCTCTACAAACATGAATACAGGGGAAACTAATTAGGCACCGACAATAGGCAAATATTATTCTCTTAATTAGATCTTCTGTTGGAAATGCTGCTTTGTTCCTGCTACTCCAGCGTGAATGACATTTGAATCATAACAGTGTCTCACAGAAGGGCCTTTCAGGGATGCAAAAGACAGACGCGGTGTCGCAGTCCATGAATGCCTTTTCAAATCTTTGCTAATCTGAAGTCAATGAAATGCAGTCCCCCAAACAGCTGCTTTTGCTGATTTGTATACTCGCATAATTAGAGCTGGAAGTGTTCAGTCTGCACATTTTCAGTATTCATATATTTTGATAGTTCTTTTGTCGCATAGCATTTTTCCGTAGCTGGTTATTATCTTGGGGTTGGAATGCTCAACATTGGGTTAGGGTGAGGGGTCTAGAGGGCAAGTGCAAGTTGATGGTTTATCGGTTCCAACCATTCCCCATCCTTAAATCAGTCAATCCCCACCCCTTTCTTGCCTCCCTCTCTCCCTTCCTCCCTCCTTCTCAATTATTTCTATTTAGCATATACATGAGAGAAGAAATGAGAGAAGAGAAAGATCTGCTGAGAAGGTCTGATGTTGTGTGAGGTGCACCCATGGGGCGGGGGCGGTAGATCAGGATCTATCATTATGGAGATGATGATGATGCAGACACTTCCCTCTAACCCTTGAAACAGCCTCTGGAACATGTGCTCAAACACTTGCAGGAAGATGTGTGAGGGCCATGGCCATATCCCGTGCATACTAAACACACATGTCACTGTGGACCAGAAAGCAGAGGTATGCTACCTATTTTGATTAAAATTTGGTTAAACAGGCATGTATTAAGCAGCTGAGGTCCTCTGTGAGTAAGATTCAGAGAAGTAATGTTAAGATAAAATTTCCTATCTTAAAGTATAAGAAACAATGGCAATTTTTACCTGATACTCAGATCCTAAAAACTCAATTTTAAATGAATGTATACATGTGCCACAGATCTCAGCAAAGATGTATAAAAATATAATATTCTGAAATTCACAAAATAATTTCCACTTTTGTTCCACCTTAATAGTGACTGGTCCCATACAGTAAGTATATATCTAGCAAGTTTTAACAGTAGAAACTGAATACATTTGAGAGTAAGACGGAAGCTAATAGCCTGAATGAATCCCTAAAATACATTTTTTAGATTTTTACTTAAATATTGTAAGCTGCAGAGTTGTTATCTATAATATTGTTACAATAAAATGTCAGGTATTGCCCTGGCTGGTGTGGCTCGGTTGTTTGGGCATCATTCCTTGTACCAAAAGGTTGCTGGTTTGATTCCCAGTCAGGGCTCTATCCATGGTGGGGGCATGCAGAAGGCAGCCTATTGGTGTTTCTCGCTCTCTCCCTCTCCCTTCCTAAAAATCAATAAACTATTTAAAAACATGCCAGGTAGTTATTATAATGATAAATGACATGATCTTTATGAGGTTAAGTGGACTTTTTTGTGGAGTATGCACGAAATAATTTTTTTAATATTAGGCATTATTATAAGGTCTTTGATGGACATAAAATTAAGTAAGATGTACTACATATGAACTACTGAATTTTTATGTTATAATTTTTATCAAAAATAGCACGTTCATATAGTTTGAGGAACACGCATAGATAGATCATTAATATCTAGATAGTGAAACACATAGAGTGAGGTGTGAAAATAGAGGGGTAGAATAGATTCTATCTGCCTGGGTGAGGTTCAATTTGGGTAGTTTTTTGTTTTGTAAAGTATTTGTCAGCTGGAGATTTTTCTCTGTAAAATGTTAAACTAAATTATTTAAGGTGGGGAGACTATTCCAGTAATGGCAATTGTCTGATTTCATATGCGACTGCATTAAGCTATTTCCATGGC